>NW_006922403.1:700223-704298 GCF_000298275.1 Orycteropus afer afer
TCTACTATAGGCATTCAGCTTAGCACTCTCTCCTGAGCTCCAGATTTATATATTCTTGTTTGATTGGCCCATGCGCTTCTCGAAGTCAACATATCCAAGCTCAGCTCATCATCTGTGTTTCCTTCTAAGATGCCCCTCCTCAGAAATAGTAGCACCATCCACCTTTATCCTTGGCCTCTCTCTATCCTCTACTTCACACATCTAAATAAACCTTCGGTTTTCCTCATAAATGATTCTTAAGACTTCCATGTCTTACCAGCCCTACTGGTACCACCCTAGTCCTATTATGTTGGATTAATAAATAACCTCCTAACTGTGCTTCCTGAATCCACTTTCATCTTCTTCCAACTCAGTCTCCATATAGCAACTAGATGTATCTTTTCAAACTATAAATAAAACTATGTAACTCTTTTTTGTAAAAACTCTCCAATACTTTTAAGAAGTATTTCCTAGTCACATTGTTATCCAAAATCCTATATTTATTAATAATTTTCAAATAGATTTATCAACATATGAACTGTGAAACAATCCTTAGTTCAGATACACAGCAGTCTTAAGTCACTACACACATAGCTTCAGACTCACTCCTTCTCTATCCATTGTGATAGGACCTAGCATTTATTTTAAAACTCAGAAGTAGCAGCAAACTTTTCAGTGTTGCTATTAGCAAGTGTGAATTTGTCAATAAATATCCGTGTATTAATGTGTCAATTAATAAATGCAAATTGATCATCTGCTTCCATTATGTCCCCATAAGTGCCATAAAGTGTATGAGGCACCCCTTGTCTAGAGGCAAAGAACCGCATCAATTACTTCTATCAGGATTATTGCAACCACTCATCTGTCAGTTTGTCTTACTGTGGGGCCTTGAATGTGGCTGTGAGGCTGGAGGCTATACCACTGGTATTTTAGATACCAGCAGGGTCATCCATGGTGGATAGCTTTCAGTGGAGCTTCCAGACTAAGACAGGCTCAGAAGAAGAAAGGAGCCATTCACTTCTCAAAAAATTGGCTAGTGAAAACCTTATGAATAGCAGTGAAACACTGTCTGGTATATTACCGGGAAACCATGAATAGCCCTAAAATGTTGTCTAATATAGTGTAAGAAGATAAGCCCCTCAGGGCTTCATCTGCGGAAGACCTGCCTCCTCGGAGTAAAGTCGACCGTAATAATGTAAAAGGAGTAAAGCTTTTGGGACTTACATTTGCTAATGTGGCATAACTCAAAATTGGAAGAAACAGCTGCAAACATCCATTAATAATCAGAATGTGGATCCTACAAAGGATGAATGTAGAAAAATTGTACTGTAAAGACAATATCCTATACATTAGTGAGCTGAAACAGACTGTTATGGGCCATTTTGAATCAGACAATCATATGATCTACTATGCCAGGAATGACAAATTGAAGAGGCATGGCAGGGCATTCATCATCAAAAAGAATGTTTCAAGATCTATCATAAAGTACAATGCTGTCAGTGATAAGATAATATCCATATGCTTACAAGGAATACCAGTTAATACTACTATTATGTAAATTTACTCACCAACCACTAACACCAAAGATAAGGAAACTGGAGATTTTTACCAACTTCTGTGGTCTGGTATTGACTGAACATCCAATCAAGATGTATTGATTATTACTGGTGATTGGAATGAGAAAGTTGGAAACAAAGAAGAATCACCAGTAGCTGGAAAACATGGCCTTGGTGATAGAAATGATACCAGAGATCTCATGATAGAATTTTGCAACACCAATGATTTATTCATTTCAAATAACTTTTCTCAACAACATAAACAGTGGCTATACATGTAGACTTGCCAGATGGAATACACAGGAATCAGATTGACTACTGTTGTTGTTGGATGCCATTGAGTCATATCCAACTGATAGTAACCCTATGTACAGCAGAATGAAACACTGTCCAGTCCTGTGCCAGATCCATGATCCTTGCTATACCTGAGCCCATCATTGTAGCAACTGTGTCAATCTGTCTTGTGTCCCGTCCCGTGGGACAGTCAACCTAGGACCTGGAGGAGGGGGTGGAAATGGAGGGGACAAGAGACGCGAAGAATGGAGACAAGTCGAAAGCCCGATCAAGTCTGGTTTATTGAATTTCAAACAAATACTTATATATGGTAAAGGAAAGAGGCAGGATCAAGGAATGGGGTGATGTGACGTTGCTGCTGATGGTGAAATAGGGAAACCTATAAAAAATAGATACGTGGCAAGAGGCGGGTAAATTTAAAAGTGCTGAATCACTTCTATACAGAAGTGAAGGCTCAAGACAGGTCTCGAAACTCGAACTTAGGTCTGAAGATGTCCAACCGGCCCAAAACAAAGAAGGGAAGTATTGTGACCTTGTTAAGATGAATAGAATGCCGTGGTGCGGCTCTCCACAATCTTGTTGAGGGCCTTCCCATTTCCTTGACCCTCTACTTTATCAAGCACGACATCCATCCCCAGGGAATGGTCCCTTCTTACAATATAACCAAAGTAGGTGAGATGAAGTCTGGCCATTCTCACTTCCAAGGAGCATTCCAGCTGCACTTCTTCCAGTACAGATTTGTTAGTTCTTTTAGCAGTCCATGGTACTTTCCACATTCTTTGCCAGCACCACAACTCAAAAGCATTGACCTTTTTTCAGTCTTCTTTATTCATCATCTAGCTCTCACATGTACATGAGGTGACTGAAAATAACATGTCTTATGTCAGGTGCATCTTAGGCCTCAAGGAGACATCTTTGTTCTTCAGCACTTGAAAGAAGTCTTTTGCAACAGATTTTCCCAGTGCTGTACATCATCTGATATCTTGACTGCTGTTTCCATTGGTGTTGATTGTAGAACCAAGTGATATGAAGTCTTTGACAACTTCAATTTTTTCCCCATTTATAGTGGTGCTGCTTATTGGTCCATTTGTGAGGATTTTTTTGTTTTTTTATATTGAGGTGTAATCCACACTTCAGATTGTGTTCTTCAATCTTCATCAGTAAGTGCTTCAAATCATCCTCACTTTCAGCAAACAAAGTTGTGTCATCTGCATATCGCAAGTTGTTAATGAGCCTTCCTCCAATCCTGATGCCACATTCTTCTTCATATAGTCCAGTTTCTTGGATTATTTGCTCAGCATACAGATTGAATAAGTATGGTGAAAGGATACAACCCTGACACACTCCCTTCTTGGTTTTAAACTACACAGTGTCCCCTTGTTCTATTCAAATGACAGCCTTCTGGCTTAATGTACAAGTTCCTGATGAGTAAAATTAAGTGTTTTGGAATTCATATTCTTCTCGATGTTATCCATAATTTGTTATGATCCACACAATCAAATGCTTTTGCATAGTCAATAAAATACAAGAAAACATATTTTTGGTATTCTTTGCTTTGAGCCAAGATCCATCTGACATCAGCAATGATATCCCTCATTCCACATTCTCTTCTGAATCCAGCTTGCATTTCTGGAAGTTCTCTGTCAATATACTGCTGCAACCATTTTTTATTTATCTTCAGTTAGATTTTACCTGTGTGCGATATTAATGATATTGTTCGATAATTTTCGCATTCTGTGGCATCACCTTTCTTTGGAAGGTGTACAAATTTGGATCTCTTCCAGTCAGTTGGCCAGGTAGCTTATCTTCCAAATCTCCTGGCATAGCCAAGTGCATGCCTCCAGCACAGCATCCATTTGCTGAACCATTTCAGTGAGTATTTGGTCAATTCCTGTAGCCTTGTTTTTTGCTACTTCTTCCAGAGCAGCCCCAACTTCTTTTTTCAATGCCATTAGTTCTTAATCACCTCCTGAAATGGATAAACATTGACCAGTTCTTTTTGTTATAGTGACTCTGTGTATTCCTTCCATCTTCTTTTGATGTTTCCTGCAGCATTCAATATTTTGCCCATAGAATCTTTCAATATTGCAACTAGAGGCTTAGATTTTTATTTCACTTCTTTCAGTTTGAGAAATGCTGAGAGTATTCTTTCCTTTTGATTTTCTAACTGCAGGTCTTTGCACATTTCATTATAGTAATTGGCTTTGTCTGCTTGAGCTGCTCTTTGAAATCTTCTGTTCAGCTCT
>NW_006922403.1:705003-707648 GCF_000298275.1 Orycteropus afer afer
TGTAAATTTGAATAATAGTCATATTAACTGGTCTTCCTTGTAGGTGTATGGATATTATCCTATCACTGACAGCATTGTACTTCAGGATAGATCTTGATACATTCTTTGTGATGATGAATGCCACACCTTTACTCTTCAATTTTCATTCCTGGCATAATAGATCATATGATTGTCTGATTCAAAATAGCCAAACTGGTCTATTTCAGCTCATTAATGCCTAGGATATTCATCTTTATGCATTCCATTTCATTCTTGGCAACTTCCAATTTTCCTAGATTCATACTTCATACATTCCATGTTCCAATTATTAATGGATGTTTGTAGCTGTTTCTCTTCCATTTGAGTCATGTTACATCAGCAAATGGAGGTCTCAAAAGCTTTACTTTATGCATATCATTAAGGTCAGTTCTACTCTGATGAGGCAGCTCTTTTTCGGTTGTATTTTGAGTGCCTTCCAACCTGAGGGGCTCATCTTCTGGCACTGTGACAGATAATGTTTAAGGGCTATTCATAAAGTTGTCCAGTAATGTATCAGACAGTGTTTCTCTGCCAGGTATATTCCATATCAACTATATCTGTGGAAAAATGCAATGGAGAAACTCAATATCTTCAGCTAAAACAGGGCAGGAGCTGAATGAAACAGACCATCATTGCTCATGTGCAAATTCAAGTTGAAGCTAAAGAAAATTAAAATAGGCCCACAGGAGATAAAATATGATCTTGAATATATTCCTTCAAAATTTAGAGACTATCTGAAGAACAGATTTGATGTATTGAACACCAATGACCAAAAATGAGACAAGTTGTGGGATGACATCAAAAATGTCATACATGAAGAGAGCAAAAGGAAATTTAAAAGACAGGAAAGGAATAAAAGACCAAAATGGAAGTCAGATCTGAAACTTGCTCTTGAACAAAGAGTAGTTAGAGCAAATGGAGGAAATTACAAGATAAAAGAGCTGAACAGAAGATTTCAAAGAGCAATAAAGTCAATTACTATATTCAAGTGTGCAATGACCTGGAGTTAGAAAACCAAAAGGTAAGAACATTCTCAGCATTTCTCATGCTGAAAGAGCTGAAAGAAAAATTCAAGCCTTGAGATGGAAAATTGAAAGTTTCTATGGGCAAAATATTGAATGATACAGGAAGCATTAAAAGAAGATGAAAGGAATTGATAGAGTAGTTGTACAAAAAAGAATTGGTCTATCTATGTTCAACTATTTCAGGAGGTAGCATATGATCAAGAACCAATGGTACTGAAGGAAGAAATCAAAGCTGTACTGAAGGAATTGGGAAAAATCAAGCCTACAAGAACTGAAAGAATACCCATTGAGTTGTTTCAACAATGAATATGACAGCTACCTGGCCAACTGACTGGAAGATATCCATATTTCTACCCATTCCAAAGTAAGGTGACCCCACAGAATGTGGAAATTATTGAACAATACCATTAATATCACATGCAAATAAAATCTTGCTGAAGATAATTCAAAAATGCTTGCAGCAGTACATTGACAGAGAACTTTCAGAAATGCAAAGCTGGATTGAGAAAAGGAATGAGGCTACATCACTGCTGATGTCAGACAGATCTTGGCTGAAAGCAAAGAATACCAGAACGATGTTTACTTGTGTTTTATTGACTGTGCAAAAGCATTCAACTGTGTGAATCATAACAAATTAAGGATAACATTGAGAAGAATGGGAATTCCAGAACACTTAATTGTGCTCATAAGGAAACTCAACATAGACCAAGAGGTTGCCATTAGGAAAAAAAAAAAAAAAATGGGGGGATACTATTTAAAATCAGGAAGGTGAGAGTTAATTTCACTGTACTTATTCAATTGGTATGCTAACCAAATAATCTGAGAAGCTGGACTATACAAGAAAGAAAGCAGCATCAGGATTGGAGGAAAATTCATTAACAACATCCAATATGCAGATGAAACAACCTTGCTTGCTGAAAGGGAAGATGACTTGAAACACTTGCTGGTGAAGATTAAAGATTACAGTCTGTAGTATGGTACACATCAACATAAAGAAAATTAAAATCCTCACAAGTGGACCAATAAGCAGCATCCTGATAAATGGAGAAAAGATAAAAATTGTCAAAGATTTCTTATTACTTCTATCTACAATCAACACCCATGGAAGCAGCCATCAAAAAATCAGATGTCATATTGCACTGAACAAATCTGCTACAAAAGACCGTGTTGAAGAGAAAAGATGTCACTTTGAAGACTAAGGTGTGCCTAACCCAAACCATGGTATTTTAGTCACCTCATATGCATGTGAAAGCTGGACAATGAATAAGGAAGACTAAAGAAGAGTTGATGGTTTTAAGTTCTGGTGTCAGCAAAGAATACTTTAAATACCATGGACCACAAGAAGAAAGAACAAATCTGTCCTGGAAAAACTGCAGCAGGAATGCTTCTTGGAAGCAAAAATGGCCAGACTTCATCCCATCTACTTTGGTTATGTTGTCAAAAGAGGCCATTACCTGGAGAAGGATATCATGCTTGGCAAAGTAAAGGGTCAGAAAAAACGGGGAGACCCTCAACAAGATGGAATGACAAGCTTGGCTGGCAAGATGGCAGACTAGGCAGAAAGACTGCACAGACCATCTTCAACAGAGAAAAGGGAAACCA
>NW_006922403.1:708585-709201 GCF_000298275.1 Orycteropus afer afer
TTTTTCTTCTTTTTTTTCCCCTTTTTTCTTTTTTTTTCCTTTGGTTACTATTCCTGTGTGATTACATGGAGTGTTTTTCGTCCATGGGTTTTTAGTTTTTTGATGGTTACTCAATTTTAATTTGTGTCTAACTGAGTGGGAGACAACAACAGTCACCAAAAGACACAACTACATCCACACCTCCTGCAACTGCACTTAATGAGCGAGAGCCAATTCCTCCTTCTCCAACAATGGGCCAAAGATAAAAAAACCACCAAGAAGAGCCTGAATCACCCTTGGCTGTTCTTCAAAAACAGTTAACAGAGATCTAAATACTACAACACAACGAAGCCTCAGAAACAACAGACCATCACAAACCACACAAAGAAGAAGAATAAAGTGGTAGAAACAAGGGAGCAGGATACAGACCCAAAACACATCCCTGAGGAAGAAGCAACATTGGAACTCTCCGATAAGGAATTCAAAAGAATTATCTCTAGGTATCTTCAAAGGATTGAGAGACAGACGAAAGAAAACACAGAAAATATCTTAGAAGAATTTTGGAAGAAAATACAAGAACAAAATGACAAAATAAATGAAAAATTAGAAATGATTCTAAATCTACAGATAGAAATCC
>NW_006922403.1:721219-724064 GCF_000298275.1 Orycteropus afer afer
AGAAGAATGGTGTGGCATTCATCATCACAAAGAATGTATCAAGATCTATCCTGAAGTACAATTCTGTCAGTGATAGGATAACATCCATACACCTACAAGGAAGAACAGTTAATGCGACTATTATCCAAATTTATGCACCAATCACGAAAACGAAAGATGAAGAAATTGAAGATTCTTAAAACTTCAACAGCCTGAAGTTGACCAAACATGCAATCAAGATATGTCAATTATCACAGCCTGAATATTTCCAAGTGGTGTTGGGACCTGAGAATTGACCTAAAGATTAGCCCTGGTGACCAAGGGCTGCAGGGACAACTGCACTGGTGGCCTATGACTAGGAAGGGAAATAGCAAGGAGGAAGACAACCTGAGCTGTTGACTTTCCACTGTCTGGAGGGCGCAGCCATTTTGATTGTTTATACGTGGCAGCCATTTTGGATATATAAAATGACTGAGGGTGCAGCCATTTTGAATCTTCACAAGTGTCAACCATTTTGGATTTTAAAGTGATAGAATTTTCATTCGGATTCCAGGGATCTAAGAATTGGCTCTGTTTGCCAAGGTTGGCAGCGACATATGAGAGGCTGACAATAGGAAAGAAGATAGGTGGTGAGTGTATAAGTGCTATCAACTAATGAATTGGGGAGCAGAACACAGTACCCTCCTTGCATAGGTAACATACAAACAAAACACAGTAAATGAAAATTGTGGGCAAGTCACTCCAACATATAATCACAAATTAAATATAAACACAAAACATCACCATGCCTCAGAGACAACAGAGCATCACAGTCCACACAAAGAAGCAAGATAAAGCAGGAGAAAGAAGGGATCAGGATACAGACCCAAAACACATCCCTGAGGAAGACACAGCATTGGAACTCCCTGATAAGGAATTCAAAAGAATTGTATTTAGATATCTTCAATGAATTGAGAGACAACTCAAGGAAAACACAGAGAAAACCCTAGAACAAATTTGAAAGATACTACAAGAACAAAATGACAAAATAAATGAAAAATTAGAAATGATACAATATCTACATACAGATATCTAGAAGATTAATGACTAAATTTTTAGAAATAGATAAGATATTGTATGGGCAAAGGAGCAGAACTGACTCAATGCAAGACAGAATTAGTGCGATTATAGGCAAATACATGAACACTTCTTTGGAAAGCGATAAATCAGAGAAAAAAGAAGATCAAAACAAAATGAAGACAGCCTAAGTTTCATGTGGATACCATCAAAAGGAATAACCTACATGTAATCAGAATTCCAGAACAGGAAAATACAAATAAAACCACAGAGAAAATTGTTGAAGATTTGTTGGAAGAGAATTTTCCTAGTATGATGACATATGAGAATATATTCATTCAGGAAGTCCAATGAACCCCAAACAAGATAGACACAAAAAGAAAATCACCAAGACATATCATCACCAAACTCACCAAAATCAAAGACAAAGAAAGAATCATGAGAGCAGCATGGGAAAAATGAAAAGTTACCCACAAGGGGCAACCAATAAGACTAAGCTTGGATTTCTTGGCAGAAACCATGCAGGTGAGAAGACGATGGGATGGTATAAATGAAACCTTGAAAGAGAAAAATTTCCAAGAATTACATACCCAGCAAAATTGTCCCTCAAATACAATGATGAAATTAGGACATTTCCAAATAAGCAGAAATTAAGAGAATTTGTTAAAACCAGACCGACCTTACCAGAGATGCTAAAGGGAGCCTTTTGGACAGAGAAGCAACAATAGCCAACAACAACTTACCATTAACACACATGATGATATAACCCAGAAACCAAGCCAGCTATGGAAGTACACAAAGTAAATAAGCCTACAAGATTGGAAACAGGGAACAAGAGACATCACCTGACAAATGAGGACAACTACAAACCAAAAAGAGGGAAAAAACTATGTAGTTACAGAACTTCTGGATGGTAGGGAAGTCAAGACAACTACAAGATAGAACAGACTGTTCTAAACTTGGGAAGAAAACTATAAATCACAGAATAATCTTAAAGAAAAATGATAAGTCTTCAAATCAAAATAAAAAAGAGGACTAGCACAAATATTTAGCAAACACTAAAACAATAGCAACAAAGGAAGTGATAATACGATTCATAAACAAAATGAGCTCAGCATAGAAAATTGGAATTTCTTTATGGAACAAAGAAATTGCTACTACAAAAAAAGCACACAACAAAAATGACACAACAAATTCATATTTACCAATAATTATATATCTGGCAAGGGACTTTTCTCTAAGATTTATAGAAAACTCCAATGCCTCAACACCAAAGAAATTAACAATCCAATTGAAAAAATGGGCAGGAGACATGAATAAACACTTCACTGAGGAGGATATTCATGTGGCCAGCTAATACACAAAGAGATGCTCACAATCATTGGCCATCAGAGAGGTGCAAATCAAAACAGCAATGAGATATCATCTCACTCCGGCACTGATGGCAAGGTCCAATGAGACAGAAAATAACAAATGCTGGCAGGGATGTGGAGAGATTAGGACTCTCATACACTGCTGGTGGGACTGTTAAGTGATAAAACACTGTGGAAAGCAATATGGTGATTCCTTGGAAAGCTGGAACTGGAAATACTATTTGACCCAGCAATCCCATTACTAGGTATATATATCCTAGAGAGGTGAGAACCAGGACAGGAACAGATATACTCACACTCATGGTCATTGCAGCACTATTTACAATAGCCAAAAGATGGAAACAACTTACATGCCCATCAGCAGAAGAGTGGATGACCAAACTGTGGTACATACACACAATGGAATGCTATGCAGCACTAAAGAATAATGTAGAGTC
>NW_006922403.1:724259-757303 GCF_000298275.1 Orycteropus afer afer
TTTCACTGTACATAAATTATATTTCAATAAAATGCATTTAAAAAAAAAAGATGTGTTGATTATCATTGGTGACTGAAGTGAAAAAGTTGGATACAAAGCAGAATCACCAGTAGCTGGAAACTTTGGCCTTGGTGATAGAAATGACACTGGAGATTGCACCATAGAATTTTGCAAGACCAACGACTTATACATTGCAAATGTCTTTTTTCAACAACACAAACATTGGCTATACACGTGGACTTCACCAGATGGAGTACACAGGAATCAGATCAATCACATCAGTGGCAAGAGGCAATGGAGAAGCTCAATATCTTCAGCCAAACAAGGCCAGGTGTTGACTGTAGAACAGAACATCAACTGCTCATACGCAAGTTCAAGTTGAAGCTGAAGACAATTAAAGGAAGTCCAGGAAAGCCCAAATACAACCTTGAATAAATACCTCCTGAATTTAGAGACCATCAAAAGAATAGCTTTGATGCATTGAACACAATGATCGAAAACCAGAGGAATTGTGGGATGGCATCAAGAACATCACCCATGAAGAAAGCAAAAAGTAATTAAAAAAACAGGAAAGGAAGAAAAGACTAAAATGGATGTCACCAGACACTCTGAAACTTGCTTTTAAATGGAGAGTAACAAAAGTGGATGGAAGAATCGATGGGATAAAAGAGCTGAACAGAAAAAAATATAGAGAGAGAAGATTTCAAAGACCTGCTCGAGAAGACAAAGTCAATTTTTATAAGGAAATGTGCAAAGACCTAGAATTAGAAAAACAAAAGGAAAGAACACGCTTTGCATTTCTCAAGCTGAAAGAACTGAGGAAAAAATTTAAGCCTCAAATTGCAATATTGAAAGAAGGGCACTATGCTGAATGATGCAGGAAATGTCAAAAGATGGATAGAACACACAGAGTCACTATACCAAAAAAAATTGGTAGATGATCGTCCATTTCAGGAAGTGGCATATGATGAAGAACGAATGGTATTGAAGGAAGAAGTCCAAGTTGCACTGAAGGACGTGACAAAAAGCAAGGCTCTGGGAATTGACAGAACACCCATTGAGATGTTTCAACAAACGAACCCCATGCTGGAGGCACTTACACAGCTATCCCAAGAGATTTGGAAGACAACTACCTGGCCAACTGACTGGAAGAGGTCTATATTTGTACCCATTCCAAAGAAAGGTGATCCCACAGAATGTGAAAATTATCCAACAATATCAATGACATCATACACAAGTAAAATCTTACTGAAGATAATTCAAAAATGGTTGCAGCAGTATATTGACAGAGAACTTCCAGAAATGCAAGCTGGATTCAGAAGGGGATGTGGAGTGAGGAATATCATAACTGATGTCAGATGGACCTTGGCTGAAAGCAAAGAATGTCAGAAAGATGTTTTCTTTTGTTTTATTGACTATGCAAAGGCATGCAACTCTGTGGATCATAACAAATTGTGCATAACATTGAGAAGAATGGGAATTCCAGAACACTTACTTGTACTCATGAGGAACTTCTACATAGACGAAACCAAAAAAACCAAACTCACTGCCGTCAAGTTGGATCTGACTCATAGTGACCCCCCCTTGGGTTTCTGAGGTGGTATCACTACAGAAGTGGATTGCCCAACCTTCCTTCTGAGGAGTGGCTGGTGGGTTTGAACTGCCAAGCTTCTGGTAACCGTAAAATGCCTTAGGCACTACGCCACCAGAGTTCCCATACATAGACCAGGAAGTTGCCATTCAAACAGTACAAGCGGATACTGCATGGTTTGAAATCAGGAAGGGAGTGTGTCAGGGTTGTATCCTTTCACCAGACTTATTCAATCTTTATGCTGAGCAAATAATCTGAGAAGCTGGACTATATGAAGAACAACGTGATATCAGGATTGGAGGAAGGCTCATTAACAACCTGAGATATGCAGATGACAAAACTTTGATTCCTGAAAGTGAGGATGCTTTGGAACACTTACTGATGAAGATTAAGGACTACAGTCTTCAGTATGGATTATATCTCAATATAAAGAAAACAAAAATCATCACAATTGGATCAATAAGCAGCATCACGATAGATGGAGAAAAGATTGAAATTGTCAAAGACTTCATATTCCCTGGTTCTACAACCAACTCCAATGGAAGCAGCAGTTATGACATCAAAAGACATATTGCACTGGGAAAATCTTGCAAAAGACGTCCTTTAAATGCCAAAGAGCAAAGATACCTCCTTGATGACTAAAATGCATCAAATCCAAGCCATGGTATTTTCAATTGCCTCATATACATATGTAAGCTGGACAATGAATAAGGAAGTCCAAAGAAGAGTTGATGCTTTTGAATTATGATGTTGGCGAAGAATGCTGAAAGTACCGTGGACTGCTAAAAGAACTAACAAATCTGTCCTGGAAGAAGTGCAGCTAGAAAACTCTTTGGAGGCAAGAATGTTCAGACTTCGTCTCACCTACTTGTCATGTTGTCAGAAGGGACCATTCTCTGGAGAAGAATGTCATGCTTGGTAAAGTGCAGGGTCAACAAAAGAGGGGAAGATCCTCAACAAGATGGATTAACACAGTGGCTGCAGCGATGGGCTCAGGTACAGTAGGGATTCCAAGGCTGGCACAGGACTGAGCAGTGTTTCGTTCTGTTGTACATAAGGTCACTATGAGTCGGAAATGACTCAGTGATACATAACACCAGCATTTATCAAGGCTCCCTTGAAATGCCACTTTCTCCAAGGAGCCTATTATAACCCATCAATCATAGCTAATCACTCATTCCACAGAGGTCCCAGAGAAGGCTTCTAGTAACACTATTTTATCCAGTTATGTATACCAAACAAAACCCAACTCACTGCCATCGAGTCAAATCCGACTCATAGCGCCCCTCCTTGGGTTTCTGAGGCAATATCACTATGGAAGTAGATTGCCCAAACTTTCTTCCGAGGAGTGGTTGGTGGGTTTGAACCTCCAGCCTTCTGGTTAGCAGTCAAGTGCCTGAGGCACTATGCCACCAGAGCTCCTAGTTATGTATACAGCTATTAGCTTAATTTCTCTGATGCCCCCACTAATCTATGAGCTCCTTGATGATAGGACCATGTCCTTACTCTTTTTGGTATACACAAAACCTAGTCCAGTCCCTCATATATGTTGTCATTGTGTGCTGGCAAGTCCATCCCAACTCATGTCATTGTTTTTGTTGTTAGGTGCCATCAAGTCAGATCCAACTCATAGTGACAGAGTAGAACTGCTCCATAGGGTTTCCAAGGCTATAATCTTTACAGAAGCAGACTGCCAGGTCTTTTCTACCATGGAAATACTGATAGGTTCCAACTACCTACCTTTCAGTTAGCACTGAATGCTTAACCATTCAACCACCACACCTCCTTGCTTCACATATAGAAATTCACTGCCATTGAGTTGATTCCAATTCATGGTGACCCCCTTTGGGTTTCCAAAGCAATAAATCTTTATGGAAGTAGATTGCACAGTCTTCTTTCCATGGAGTGGCTGGTGGGTTTGAACCACTAACCTTCTGGTTAGCAAGATGTTTATTATTAATAGTTGTTGAACAAGTGTACCAAAGAACAATGTGTTTAACCTATGTGAATCTGTGTTCCCTTCTGTGAAGAGGGGATAAATAATTCCCACCCTGCCTACTTCAGGAGGTTGCTGTAAGGTTGGAAATGAGATGAAGTATTTCCTTAGTTTAAATAAACAATTCAATATAAGATTCACAATTTGCTATCTACTTTTTCAGAAAAAAAAAGACTACCATATTAATTATATACATCAAATATAAGAGTCATCCTAACTTCAGAAATGATGAAATTGAAACAAACAAAAAAAAAAAGTTGCACTTGAGACTCAGAGAAATATATTAAGATGTATAAAAGCCCAAAACAATGGCATTGTATAAGCTGTGGTCAGGCAGAGTCATCAGGAGAGTGTGTTTAAAATACTGATTCTAGAACTTTACTGTTGGCAACTCTGATTCAGGAGCTATTTTGTAAAAATATACCAGGTGAATCTGATGTCCTGCCAAGTTCAGAAACTAGTTCCTAAAAAAACATAAAACTCACCTTTTTCTTTTACTAAATAAAGAAACTGATGATTATGGACAGTCTGTAACTTGTCCAAATTGCACATGGGCCAGTTAGTGCCTAAGCCCTGAGGGTTGGCTTTCCTCACATTTTCATTTCTGGGAGGGGTGTTCCCACTAGACCACTCTGTCTCCTTCCATCTCCAGGGAAGACTTTTCTAAGATCCTGGTGACCTTTATGGTTTCAGACTCCTAACATCATCTGCTATTCACATTTCAGGTAAGTCTTTGAACAACTCCCCATAGGGAAGAGCTACTTATAGCAGGAAGTGACTTAAGGGTGTATTTCTGATGGGAATTGATAATTGCACACACAAAACTGGTTTTCCTTCTTTTAGAGTCTAGCAACCCTCTTACTCAGCACCCAAAATAAACTTAATAAGTGAATCATCCCTTCTATTTATGAAAAGCTTCTGTCTTTGTTTTAAAAAATGTTAACATTAAATGACAAACTGGAAGGCATTCAGCAAAGGGCAGGTATAGTTTCGTTTGATGTAAAATAAAAGCAGAGTCTGAGAACCTTATAAGTCAAAAAAACTTTGGACAGCCCTACATATGCTCAGATTCTGTGTTTCTTGCCCAGAGTGAAAAGAGCCTGAATTGACTTGTGGTCAACACCATTCATCACAGCCAAATCAGTGACCAGATCTTAGGGCCAGAGTAGAGATAAGCATGGTCTGCTTGTTTCAGATACTCAGCAAAACTTGCAATTGATCCCTTTTTCTTTTAACTTTGGGCCTTTGAACAAATCCCTTCACTCTCTGCATTTAGTTTCTATATTTACAAATTATCTGAGTATGTTGAACTAGGTTAGTTTTGTCTCCTTTTTTTTCACTCCCAGAAGCCCTCTGTCAAATAAAAACTGATTCAGGAGGTCTGACATATAAAGTGAATCATCCATCTGCTTTAAGAGGGATAATGTCCACTTAGAGATGCTCTGTGAAATCTAACATGTTGAACTACATGCTGCCTAAAGTTTCTTCCAGCTCTGATATTGCATTTATGGAAATCCATTGCTTTTGTTTTCAAAAACATTTTCAATAGCTGAGGCTGTGATTCTAACTGGTGGTAATGACAATCTCAAGCATAAGTGAAAAGTTGGTATTTGTGCTTGGTGTGCAGCTTCTCTGGCAAGGACACTCGCTCCTGGGGATCTGCCCTCAGTCACATCCCATCAGAGGATGGCTTTCAGATGCCTGAAGGGGTAAACTGGTCATGCTTATAAACATTACCCTTTACCAAGTATATTTACATCCTAATAGGGAATGTGATCCAACATTGAGATCTAGTAAAGAAATCTGAGATACTATAACACATTGTTGTTGTTATGTTCCATCGAGTCGGACCCAATTCATAGTGACCCCTCCTTGGGTTTCCAAGGCAGTATCACTATGGAAATAGATTGCCCCATCTTTCTTCTGAGGAGTGGCTGGTGGGTTTGAACCACCAGCCTTCTGGTTAGCAGTCAAGTGTCTTAGGCACTATGCTACCAGAGCTCCCTTGTAACACATAGTGGGAGAATTATTAGGGATGTGGAAGTGCATATTAAGAATGTCCATTCTTCTCTTCACTATCTCAAAGGCTTCATTTACTAAGTAAAGGAACAGAGCGAGAATAGACAGAAGAGGGGGAGGTCACCATAATTAAAAATTTTCTTGAACTATAGAGTTACTTCTTTCTTTTTATTTCCTCAAAGCATGTTAAATGTCCCCAACTACCTTAATTTAAAAATTCTGATATAATTTGTTTTAATTAATAGATCACAATGAATTGTAATTCATTTTTTGCATATTTCTTCAGCCTTCATATTCCAGAAATGATATGAAATCCAAATCATCTCTAAATGGAATTTACCCAGAATTTGAAAGCACTAGGTACCTGAGTAGTCAGTGGTGAGTCTGAGACATTTGAGTCATATCTAACCTATATCATCAATAGTACCTAAAAACCTGGATTCTATCACTGGTTTGCTCTGGAGCCATTTCCTCCAGTAAGTCCACTTCTTAGGGCACATGTCCATCTCTGCACCTATCACTTGTGACTAAATTGTGGCTGAAATGATTGTCCCAGCAATGATTGAGTTAGAAGATCACACTTAGACCATATATTGTTACTAAAGGAGATAGGATCATGTGATACCATGGAAGCTTATACTAGAATGTCATGATTACAGACTGTTTTATTTATGAGCATGGTAGTTGGGAATTGGGTATAGTATGGACCTCACTTTCTATAAGAGAAAGAGGAGTACTTATAAGACAAAACAATGGCCATTCACCATACACTAGATAGTAAACTCTGTGAGAGTTGGAATAATCTGTTTTGTTCACTGCTACATACCTGAATTTAACAAACTGCTTAGCACACAACACTAAAATAAATATTTGCTGAACAGATAAATCTTCTCAACAAATTTTTGTAAGTATTACAACTTTAATTATTAAAACTGAGCCTCAGAATAACTCCCCAAACAACAACCAACCAATTAGAGGTAGAGCCAGAATACAGTGGCAGGCTCACATGTCTTCCCTGAAAATATGCTGTCAAGATTTTCAGTTCTCCCACAGAGGAAACACAGGGCTAGAACAGGAGATGACAGCCTTGGGTGCCTGTGAGTTGGAACATGCTGGAAAAAGATAATGGCAGATGTGCCTCTTTCCTGCAGAAGCTGATGTGTTTACAACTAGTATGTTGTAAGGGCTTTTTTTTTTTTTTTTTTTTTTTCCCAAAATGGAATATTTTTATCATTTCTGTTTATTATAAAAGTAACATATACCCATTGTAAAAAGAAATAAATAAAGAGTACATAGAGTAGAAATTCAGAGTCATTCAGTGAACTAACCCCTGAGAGACAACAATGCTTATAAGTACATGTATTTTAACATAAATGGGTTCAAGTAATACATACTATTTTGCAATCTGCTTTTGTTATTCAAGTACAGAGATCTACCTGGCATCAACATCAGATCTCATTCTTTCTGATAACTCATATCCTAACTTCATGAGGACATGACCCAGAAACTAAACAGCAAAAAAAAAAAAAAGATGGCCTTTGATTTTGCCCTAAGAAGTGGATCAAGCCAATAAGGGCTTGTTTCTCCTACCTTTTGACTCTGGTCATGCACAGCAGAGCTGTGAATTTTGACTCTGGGCAAAGAAAACAGAACTGGGAATTTTCCTGGTGCATCTGAAGGCTGGACCTGAAGAGTGGGTTAGGTTAGCAGGTTCCATGTAGGTTAATCCAGTTTCCTGTCTCAGTGAAAAAATACTCTTCCTGGGTCAGAGTTCCTGGCCCTGATTTCTTAACAAAGACCAAATTAGTGCCTTCACCAATTAGTAATTATCTAGACTAATGTCTGTCAATTAACTGTGTGGATCATAACAAATAATGGAGAACATTGAGAAGAATGGGAATTCCAGAACACTAAATTGTGCTCATGAGGAACCTGTACATAAAGACAAAGTGGCTTTTGTTTGAACAGAACAAGGGGATACTGCATGGTTTGAAATCAGGAAAAGTGTATGTCAGGGCTGTACCCTTTAGCCATGCTTATTCAATATGTATGCTGAGCAAAAATCCAAGAAGCTGGGCTGTATGATAAAGAAGAAAATGGAATCAGGATTGGAGGAAGACTCATTAACAACCTGCAATAGGCAGTGCTAAAGAGCAAAGATGCAACCTTCCTTCCTGAAAGTAAAGAGGATTTGAAGCACTTACTGGTGAAAATTAAAGACTATAGTTTGCAGTATGGATTTACACCTCAACATAAAGAAATTGAAAATCCTCACAACTGGACCATAAGCAGCATCATGATAAATTGAGAGAAAACTGAAGTTGTAAAAGATTTTATATTACTTTGTTCCACAATCAACACACATGAAAGCTGTAATCAAGAAATCAGACAACGTATCACACTGGAAAAATGTGCTGCAAAAGATCTCTTTAAAGTGCTAAAGAGCAAAGACGTCTCTTTGAAGACTAAGGTGGGCCTAACCGAAGTCTGGTGTTTTCATTCACCTCATATGAATATGACAGCTAGAAAATGAATAAGGAAGACCAAAGAAGAATTGATACTTTTGAGTTGTGGTATTGGTGAAGAATACTGAAAATACCATGAAGAAGTAATAAATCTGTTCTGGAGGAGGTGCAGTTGGAATGCTCCTTGAAAGTGAGAAGGGCCAGACTTCTTGTCACTTACTTTGGTCATGTTGTCAGAAGGGACCATTCCCTGGAGAAGGATATCATGCATGGTGTGATAGTTGGAGCTGTGTGTCAACTTGGCTGGACCACAATTCTGTGTGGTTTAAGCAATTGTGATGTGGGTTATTGGCATGATGGGATCAGATGTATATGTTTTGAGCAGTTAATCCATTGAAAGGGAGTTTCCCTAGGGGTGTGGCCTGCTTCCAATATATTTATGAACATCCTGGGAAAAGAGACACTCTTCTGTGGATCGGGATCCTGTTGTGCTGCCTACAACTGTCCATGAGCGAACAATCCACCATTTGGCCTGGAGATCTTGGATTCATTATTCATTGGAGTCAACAGCCAGTATACTGCCTGCCAACCTCGAGCATGTCAGCCTCTGCAGCTGCATGAATCAGGAAGAGTCTCCAGCTTGACATTTGTTCCAAGAATCAGGGACTTGTCAGCTTCTGTAAGTGTGTGAACCATTTTCCTAAGATAAATTTCTCTTTCTCTGTATGTATATACAAGCTTTACTCATTTGGCTTCTCTAGAGAACCCAGCGTAACACATTTGGTACCAAGAGAGGGGGGTGCTGCTCTGATAGATACCTCAAATGTGGAAACAGGAGTGGGGTGCATCCTTGACCCACTGGCAGAGACACCCCAGTATGTGGCATGACAGACAGCAGCAGCAGAGCCAAGAGACTGGCAGAGAGATCAGCATGAGAGACCAGCATAAGAGACAGCAGTAAGCAAAGCCCAGAGACTGGCATTAAACAGCAACAGGCTTACCAGCGCATGGAGGAGAAAGCCTGGTGCCATTGGATAGGCAGCTTCCTGGTGGAGTGGGTTGTCTGAGCATTAATTGGTAGAAGAGACCAGCATGAAATGGAGGAGCATATTGGCTGCCCCATGGAGGAAAAAAGCTGAGTGCTTTTTGGGCAGGAAGATTTCCTGTGGAGTGGGTTGCCCTCAGGCATTAATTGGCAGAAGCAGAGAGACTAAGGAAACGGGAAACAGAGCTGCCTCAGCCTCAAGGGTAGGACCATGACCTTTGAGGGTAGAACCCCCACAGCCCCTGTGGTAGTTATGTTTGTGTGTCAACTTAGCTGGGCCTGGTTGAGTGGCTGGGCAGCTGGTGGTAGTTATTCTCCATGATGAGACTGGCAATCAACTCCATGGTGGGATCAACCACAAGCAGCTGAGTAGTTGTCTTTGGGATGTGGTCTGCTCCTGTATTTAAGGAGAAGCTTTGAGAATGATCTCTAGCCTATGGCATGCTTGGACCCTGCATGTAGCCATGTTATTGCTCAGCAGCCTGCTATGCTCTTCCGACCTTGGGACTTACAATGGACTTAAGTTAATGGCCTGCCATGTGGTTTGGTAACATCGGGACTGTGCCTCTTCACTTGTCAACCTTGGGGCTTCTCAGCCTCAGCAGCTAGCAGCTGTCTGAGTGAAGAAACGTGTTTTTTTCTGTTGTACTAGGGTCTCTATTTGTTAGAACCAACTCAACAGCACCTAACAATAACAATAACAATGTCCAGAATGAACAAAGAATAGGACAGAAGTGGGAAAATGAAGAAACACCAGCAGAAGTTTAGCAGGTGCTGGAGTATGTACTAGACCAAGAGTAAGTCATCCAAAAATGATCTATTGGTGAAGATACAGTTCCAGAGAATACCAAAAGGCTCCTGAAGATATAATTTGGGTAATAAGGTAGTAGGCAGATTGCAGAGTTGTTGTTGTTAGGTGTTGGGGCATCAGTTCCAACTCATAATGACCCTTTCTTAGTACAATTGAATGAAACACTGCCCAGATCCTGCACCAATCCTTATTACACTTGAGCCCATCATTGCAGGCCCTGTGTCAATCCATCTCATTGAGAATCTTCTCTTTTTTTGGTGACCTTCTACTTTACCAAGCATGATATCCTTCTCCAGGGAATGGTCCCTTCTGACAGCATGACTAAAGTAGGTGAGACAAAGTCTGGCCATTCTCACATCTAAGGAGGATTCCAGCTGCATTTCTTCTAGGACAGATTTGTTTGTTCTACTTGCACTGCAAGGTATTTTCAGTATTCTTCACCAGCACCACAGTTCAAAAGCATCAACTCTTCTTTGGTCTTCCTTATTCACTGCAACTTTGCTTGCTAAAAGTGAGGATGACTTGAGGCACTTACTGATGAAGATTGAGGAACACAGTCTGCAGCATGGATTACATCTCAATATAAAGAAGACAAAAATCCTCACAACTGGACCAATAAGCAGCATCACGATAAATGGAGAAAGATTGAGGTTGTCAAAGAATTCACGTTGCTTGGTTCTACAATCGAGGCCAATAGAAGCAGCAGTCAGGACATTAGACCATGTGTAGCACTGGGAAGGTTGGATGCAAAGGAACTCTTTCAAGTGCTGAGGAGCAAGGATGTCTCCTTGAGGACTAAGATGCACCTGACACAAACCATGATATTTCCAATCACCTTGTATGCATGTGAGAGCAGGACAATGAATAAGGAGGACCAAAGAAGAGTTGATGCTTTTGAGTTGTGGTGCTGGCAAAGAATGCTGAAGGTACCATGGACTGCCAAAAGAACTAACAGTTCTGTCCTGGAGGAAGTGCAGCTGAGATGTTCCTTGGAAGTGAGGATGGCCAGACTTTGTCTCACTTATTTTGGTCATGTTGTCAGAGGGAACCATTCCCTGGAGAAGGATGTCATGCTTGGTAAGGTGGAGGGTCAACAAAGGAGGGGAAGGCCTTCAACGAGATGGATTGACACAGTGGCTGTGACAATGGGCTCAAGTATAGCAAGGATCATGGAGCTGGCACAGGATCGGGCGATGTTTCATTCTGCTGTGCATGGGGTCGCCATGAGTCAGAAATGACTGGAGGGTACCTAACAACAACAACAACATTCATTGCCCAGCTTTCACATGCATATGAGGGTATTGAAAATACATTGGATTGGGTTAGGCTCACCCTAGTCTTCAAAGTGACATCTTTGCTCTTTAACCCTTTAAAGAGGTCTTTTGCAGCAGATTTTTCCAGTGCAATACATCATCTGATTTCTTGGCTGCTGCTTCCATGGGTGTTGATTGTGGATCCAAGTAAAATGAAATCACTGACAACTTCCAACTCTTCTCCATTTATCATGATATTGTTTATTGATCCAGTTGTGAATATTTTTGTTTTCTTTATGTTGAGGTATAAGCCATACTGAAGACTTTGATCTTCATCATTAAATTCTTCAAGTCCTTTTTACTTTCAGCACAGAAGGTTATGTCATCTGCATATCGCACTTTGTTAATGAGTCTTCCTTCAATCCTGATGCCATTTTCTTATTGATATAGCCCAGCTACTCGGATCATTTGCTCAGCATACATATTGAATAAGTATGGCTAAGGGTTACAACCCTGACATACACTTTTCCTGATTTTAAACCATGCAGTATCCCTGTGTTCTGTTTAAACAAAAGCCTCTTTGTCTCTATGTACAAGTTCCTCATGAGCACAATTTAGTGTTCTGGAATTCCCATTCTTCACAATGTTATCCATAATTTATTATGATCCACATAGTTGAATTCCTTTGCACAGTCAATAGAACAGGTAAACATCTTTCTAATATTCTTTGCTTTTAGCCAAGATCCCTCTGACACTAGCAATAATATCCCTTGTTCTGTGTCCTCTTCTGAATCCAGCTTGAATTTCTGGCAATTTCCTATCAACATACTGCTGCAAACATTTTTTAATTATCTTTGGCAAAATTTTACTTGCATGTGATATTAATGATACTGTTCAATAATTTCCATATTGTGTTGGATCACCTTTCTTTGGAATGGGCACAAATATGGATCTCTTCCAGTCAGCCAAGTAGCTGTCTTCCAAATTTCCTGGCATAAATGAATAAGCACCTCCAGCACTGCATTTGTTTGTTGAAATGTGTCAATGGGTATCCCATCAATTGGTGAAGCTTTGTTTTTCACCAATTCCTTCAGTGCAGCTTGGACTTCTTCCTTCAATACCACTGGTTCTTGGTCATATGTTACATTTTGAAATGGCTGAAGTTTGATCAGTTCTTTTTGGTACAGTGACTGTGTATTCCTTCTATCTTCCTTTGATGCTTCTTACATCATTCAATATTTTGGATGAAGAATCCTCAATATTGCAACTCCAGGCTTGAATTTTTTCTTCAGCTCTTTCAGCGTGATAAATGCTGAGCGTATTTTTCCCCTTTGGTTTTCTAACTCCAGGTCTTTGCACATTTCATTTTAATACTTTACTTTGGCTTTTTGAACTACTCTGAAATATTCTCTTCAGCTCTTTTATTTCATCATTTCTTCCAGTTGCTTCAGCTACTCTCCTTTTCAAGAGCAAGTTGAGTGAGTAGAACCACCAAGTTAGTTTGGGGAGATTTTGGAGAAAATTTTATCCCTTGTAAATAAAGATGGACCTGTGCTCCTACAAAGAAGAGCTGTATAATTAATTGTCAATGTTAAAGAAGTGATGTTAGCCTGATTCAAGATTAAAACCATTGAGAATCTCTCTAATACAGAAATTGCAGTAACCCATACCACCTATAGTATTAAAGTTAATAGGGTCCCAAAGGGATCTATAGTCAAATCCTCTCCCTTTATTGAACATAAACACTGAGAAAGAGTGGACTCACCCAATATCTCAGAATTGAACAAGTTCTGAAGCCAAGAAAATTTCCTAAGGTTCCTACCTTCAGTCAGACGTTAGCTTTGAAGTGACAGAATAACTTGCTCAAGTAATAGAACTCTCAACCTCATACCACATTTAGTTGTACATAATGTTTGACTTCAAATTTAGAGGAAATAAATAGTTTTTTCACTGTAAAAGGCAGACAACATATGAATAGTATTCAAGGACACTAAAGAGGAATTTCAATGAGAAAGTTTAAAAAAAAAAAAAAAGTTCAAATGAAACAATGGTTCTAAAGACACTGGACATTAGGCAAAAAAAAAAAGCATTCCCTGAAACCAACAAGCTGAACCCTATAATCTTCCAAGTTTATTGCCATGAGAAAGTTTCCAGGCTGCAGAACAGGGAAGAGGAATCCAAGTTGAGTCTAGAGGAGTCTTTGAGTTGATGAAATGGAGCTGGGAATCCACAGAGACAAAGGGGGCTAGCAATCTCAGGGCAGAGTATGTGACACACACACAAAAAGAAATAAAAATTGACAGAAGTTCCCCCCTCAAGTATCCACCATTGAGTGAATCAATACGTGATCAGTTGTGAAGAAGCAACCCAAGGCCTCCCAAAAGGATTAGAAGTAACAGTTTCCCACATTCATACAAGGTAGAGAATAGCACCTGTTTTATCTACCAGAGTGGAAAATTTCTTGATTCATGGGACACTCTGTAAAGTACACAGAAAGGTCTTGCTGCATAATGGGAACAATTATCCCTACACTAGGAACTACTAAGGCTACATATAACAAATCATAAAGGCAAGACTTGAACAGATCAGACTGTTTTCTATTAATTTAACAGTGTTCCAGAACATCATTCAAGAATATTTATAAAAACAAAAAATATTTTTTCCCCAATAAGGTAAAACATAATGTCTGGCTTTTAATCTAAAACTATCAGACATACAAAGAAAAAGAATAATATAACCTGTATTGAGGAGAAAAAAAAAAATCAATCTATTAAAACTGACTCAGAATAGGCCCAATCTTAGAATTAGTAGACAAAGACATTAAAAGTTTTTATAAATGTTTTGTAATGTTCAAAAGTAGAGATTATAAAAAGACCCAAATATAACATCTAGAAGTAAAACTTGCAATGTCTCAGATGATGGGTTTAGCAAAATATCGGACATTAATGGAGAAAGTTTGAGTGAGCTTGAAAATATACTAATAAAAACTATCTAGAATAAAATGTAGAGAAAAAAAAGAGACTTAAAAATTTAAAAAGCGTCAGTGACAACTTTGATGCAACTTTAAGCAGCCTACACACATGTAACTAGAGTTCCTGAGAGGACAGGACAAAAAAAAAAATTCAAGAAATAAAAGCTGAATCAAAAAAAAAAAAACTCACTGCCTTCCTTGGGTTTCCGAGGTGGTATCACTACCAAAGTAGATTGTCCAATCTTCCTTCTGAGGAGTAGCTGGTGAGTTTGAACCACTAGCCTTCTGGTTAGCAGTCAAATGCCTTAGGCACTATGCCAAATTTGATGTAAACTGTAAACCTCAAGGAATCCAAGCTCAAGAAATAAAGAAAACTACATGAGATCACATCATAATCAAATTTTTCAAAACAAGTTATAAGGAAAAAAAAAACTTTAAAAACATTCAGAGAAAAAAGACACATAATGTACATAATGGATAAAAACAAATAAGGATGTCTGCAGGTTTCACATTGGAAACAATGCAAGTGAGAAGACAGTAGAGGAACACCTTCGTAATACTAAAAGGAAAAAAACAAAAACATGTCAATCTGTAATTCTATTCTCAGCAAAAATAAATTTCATAACTAAAACTAAAATATAGTTTTTTAGACATTAGAAAACTTACAGAATTTTTCAGCAGTAGACTCAACACAACATGAAATGTTAAAGAAAGTCTTTCAGACAGAAGGCAAGAGATACCAGACAGAAAGATAGCTCTACACAAAAGATAAAGGGAACTGGAAATGGTAACTATATGTGTAAATATATAAATGTATTTCCTTATTATTAAATCTCTTTAAAACAATTGACTGATTAAACAGAAATGGTAACAATGTGGTGTGGAGTTCATACAAATGTAAAAGTGAAATATACGACAATAATAATGCAAAGGTCAAAAGGGGAGAAATGGAAATATTCAAGTGTAAGGTTCTAATACTACACAAAAGTGGTATATCACTTGAAGGTAGTGATCTGTTAAAGATGTAAAGACAAAGTAAACAATTGGGCAAATAAAAAAAAACAGCAAAATGATAGATTTAAACCTAACCATATAAATAGTCTCATTAAATGTAAATCATCTACATACTTTAATTTAAAAAGTAGAGATTGTCAGATTGGAAAAGAAAGCAAGCCCCAACAATTTACTGCCTACAAGATATTCAATGATAACATTAATCCATAAAAAACTGGAATGCATATCAGGCAAAGTAGATTCCAGAGCAAAGAATATTCCTAAGAATATGGAAGATCACTTTATAATGATAAAGGAGTCAATTCTTCAAGAGGATTTATCAGTCTAAAATATCTATGCACTTAATAATAGAGTTTCAAAATATATAATGCAAAAACTGGTAAAACTATAAGGAAAATAGATAGATCCATAATTGCAATTGGAAATTTCAATACCCTCCCTTAAAAATTGATACAACAAATAGAAAATCAATAAAAGTATAGAAGATTTTAATAATACTATCAACTAACTAGTCCTAATTGACATTTATAGAACTATTCACCCCACAGGAACAGAAGACATATTCTTCACAAGTGCACATGTAATATTTACCAAGACAAATCATATCCTGAACCATAAAATATGTGTCAGTAAATTTAAAAGGATTCAAGTCATACAGAGCATATTTTTTGAGAAGAACAGAAATAAATAACAGAAAGATCTCTAGAAAAGGCCCAAACATTTGGAAACTAAATAACACACTTCTAAATAATCCATGGAATCAAAGAAAAAATCCAAAGGGAAATAAGAAAGTATTTTGAACTGACTTAAAGTAAAAATACAACAGATGAGATGTTGTGGGATGCTGCTAAAGTAGTACTTAGGGGAAAATTTATAGCACTAAAGGCTTATATTAGAAAAGAAATGATGAAGGGTTAATCAAAACACAGCAGGTCATAAGCAACAGCCAACTTGTCTGTCAAGATTTGTAAAACACAATGCAACCATTGCCATGGAGTCAGACCCGACTCATAGCAACCCCTCCTTGGGTTTCCAAGGCAGTATCACTACTGAAGTAGATTGCCCAACAAGCAGAAGGCTCAAAGCACAGAACAGAGTGTTCTAACTGATCCAATGGACATCAAACAATGGAGGGTGGATGTGCATATCAAAAGTGAATAACAGTGTGCCAGGAAGCAAGTCAAAGATCCACCTAATGTCATTTATACCCACATAATAAGCCTAAAACAAAACTAGAGGCTGCCACACAACTACTATATGACAGACCCAAGATCCCTGGCCAAGAGACCATAGATCAGGAAAAAAAAAAAAAAGTTACACAATCATAAATTTAGTTCTTTGTTTTTATAATCATAGGATGTAAGTAATTTACTAATAGGTGTGTACACCAATGATCATGAAGAGCACATAGAAAGGCACTTGTTAAAACTGTATAAAAAGCACCTATTAATTGTATCTTTGGATGGTGGCCTATTTATAGCCATAGTGCTTGCCACCAGTTTCCCATTATTCACTCTCATTTTCTGATATGTCACAATTAAAAAAAAAAAAAAAAAAAATCTCTTTTGCTACAGGAGGCTGCAGTGAAAATTTATTCCACTACAACAGAAGAAAAGTCTCAAATTAATGGCCTCTATTTCTATATTTAAAAACTCAGGAAGAAAAAAATTAAACAGTAGATAGAAGAAAGGAAATTAAAAAAAATATAACAGCATAAATCATTGAAGTGAAACAAAGAAAACTATTAGAGAAAAACCAATGAAATAAAAAACTGTATTTTTGGGAGCTCTGGTGGCATAGTGCCTAAGGCATTTTGACTGCTAATCAGAAGGCTGGCAGTTTAAACCCACCATCCACTCCTCAGAAGGAAAGTCTGGCAATCTACTTCTGTAGTGATACCACCTTGGAAACCCTAGGAGTGGTGCTGTGAGTCGGATCTGACTCAATGGCAGTGAGTTTGGTTGTTTTGTGTTTTTTATTTTTCTTTGGAGAGCACTAAAATTTATGCTCTCTAGATAGACTGATCAAGAAAGAGAGAAAGAGAAAACTATAAAACAGTGGTGCAAGAAACTACAAGTGATTTACATAAATGGAAGAACACACCTGTTCATGGTTATGAGGACTGAACACTGTGAAAATGTCAATAATACCTTAAGCAATCTATATATTCAATGCAATCTTGACCCAGATTCCATCAAAATTTTTTAAGGACATGGAAAAACCAATCACTAATTTCATATGGAAAGGAAAGACACAAATAAGCAAAGCACTGCCAAAGAAGAAAAACAAAGTAGAAAGTCTCACTCTCCTGGACCTCAAAACCTACCATACAGCCACAGTAATCGAAACAGCATGGTATTGGTACAATGATAGATAGATAGACCAAAGGAACAGAATTGAAACCCAGAAATAGACCCATCCCTCTATGGACAGCTGATCTTTGGCAAACGGCCAAAACCCAATAAATTGGGGAGAGATAGCCTTTTTAACAAATGGTGCTGGCAAAATCAGATAGCCACTTGTAGAAAAATGAAACAAGACCCATACCTCACTCCATACACAAAAACGAACTCAAGTTGGATCAAAGACTTAAATGTAAAACCCAAAACCATAAAGCTCATCAAAGATAAAACAGGGACAAATCTCCAAAACCAAACTCAGCACAGTTGAATCAGATCCAACTCATAGCAACCCCTTCTTGGGTTTCCAAGGCAGTATCACTACAGAAGTAGATTGCCCAGACTTCCTTCCGAGGAGTGGCTGGTGGGTTTGAACCACCAGCCTTCTGGTTAACAGTCAAATGCCTAGGCATTATGCCAACAGAGCAAATCTATGGGCCCTAATTTATGGCATAAATAGACTATCAAGCATAACCCAAAACTAGAGGAAGAGTGGAAGAGAAGAGAAACTAGATGACTGGGACCTTTTAAAAATTAAATTCTTGTGCACATTAAAAGACTTCTCCAAAAGGGTAAAAAGAGAACCTACAGATTGGGGGGAAATATTTGTCTACAACATATCTGACAAGGTACTTAACTCCAAAATTTAGAGAAAACTTCAACACCTCAACACCAAAAAACAAACAACCCAGTTCAAAAATGGGCAAAACACACGAACAGACACTTCACTAAAGAAGATATACTCGGGCCAACAAACACATGAGGAAATACTTATGATCATTAGCCATTGTTGTTGTTGTTGTTATGTGCCGTGGAGTAGGACCGAACCCATAGTGACCCCTCTTTGGGTTTCCGAGGCAGTATCACTATGGTAGTAGATTGCCCAACCTTCCTTCCAAGGAGTGGCTGGTGGGTTTGAATAGCCAGCCTTCAGGTTAGCAGTCAAGTGTCTTAGGCACTATGCTACCAGAGCTCCCATTACCATTAGAGAGATGCAAATCAAAACAACAATGAGATGTGTCATCTCACCCTAGCAATAATGGCAAAGTTCAACAAGACAGAAAATAACAAATGCTGGCGAAGCTGCAGAGAGATTGGAACTTTCATACACTGCTGGTGGGACTGCAAAATTGTACAACCATTGAGGAAAATGGTGCAGTGTTTCCTTAAAAAACTCAAAATAGAAATACCATTTGATCCAGCAATTCCATTGCTAGGAATATATCCTAAAGAGGTGAGAGACAGGACATGAACAGACATATGCACACCCATGTTCATTGCAGCACAATTCACTACAGCAAAGATGGAAACAACCTAAATGCCCATCAACAGATGAATGGATAACCAAACTATGGTACATTCACACAATGGAATACTATGCAACATTAAGAATAATGAAGAATACACAAATCATCTCACAATGTGGATGAATTTGGAGGACATTATGCTGAGTGAAATAAGTTGATCCCAGAAGGACAAATATTATATGAGCCCATTATTGTAAAAAGTCAAGGAAAGTTTTATTCAGGGAAGGAAATTCATTTTGTTAGTTACCAGGGATGGGAAGGAAGGGGAGGGGAAATCTTGGAATAGTTGTGGGTCACAGGTTGATTTGGGTGAAAGGAAGGATAGTATGGAAAGAGTCTGTGACCAGCATGGTGACATTGGGGAAAGGAGAAACACTGAAACATGCACAAAAGACATAGACAACAGAGGCAAAAACTATTACATGCACAATACTGCATTACCACTAGCATAAAACACCAAGCTATGCATAAATGCATAGACACGTGAGAAGACCAGGTGAGGGTAGGTGAACAGGAATATACTCTAGACCAAGGGTAGATTTGGCTGAAGATAATCTTACATGTGCAATTGTGCTACAAAATTAGCCACATATATTACAGAAACAACAGAAGACAGGGTTGGAATAACTTCTCAGAGACAATCAAACACCTTGGGAGAGAGAATCACTGGGCCTGCAGACTCAAGACCAAGTCTCAGGAGACAACATGCTCAATTGGCACAACATAGTACATAAAAATCTTGTTCTACAACCTACTTTGGTGAGTAGCAACTGGGGTCTTAAAATCTTTTGAGTGGCCATCCAAGATGCAACTATTGGTTTCCTCTTATCTAAAGCAACAAAGAGTGAAGAAAATCAAAGTCACATGGAAACAATTAATCCAAAGACAAGATGGACCATGAGGCCCTCAGCTTTCATAAACCAGAGACCAGAAGAAATAGATGGTGTCCTGCTACCAATGTCAACCACCCAGAAAGGGATCAAAACTGGAGATCCTGGATAGAGTAGAAGGAAAAATGTGGAACAAAATTCGAAAACACAAAAATGATCAGAATTAGTGGTCGGATAGAGACTCATGGAACCCCTGAGACTATGGCCCTGGGTTACTTCATGCCTAGAAATGGACTCACTTCCATGGATTGGCTCTCAGCCCAACAGTAGGAAAACCTACATGCAGAACACCTACCCCAGGGCAATGCACCCACCTACTCTAGGGAGGTGTACCCCTTAGATCAATCAGCCATGAGACACCAGAGGGGCAGCATTCAGATAGAAGGAAAGCTGGACAGACAGGAATGCATAGATCAGAAGGGCACAGGGAGGGGGTAGTCACAGGGAGGAGAGGGGAGAAAAGTTTATTGTTGGGAATGGTAATCAGGGCCATGAAATCAAATGTGCATGAACTATTGAATGTAAAATAAATTTGATTTGTAAATTTGCACCCAAAGCACAATTTAAATACATATATAAAATATGTGTAGAATTGGTGTTATTTCCTCCTTAAATATGTTCTAGATTTACTAGTGAAGCTAGTGCATCTGGGTTTTCTTAGAGAATTTTCTAATTGCAAATTCAATTTACTTAATATATAGCTATTCTCTGATGAGATTTGGTAGTTTGTGTCTTTTGAAGAATTTGTCTATTTTATCTAAGTTGTCAAATTTATCAGCAGAAAGTTGTTCATAATATTCCCTTATTATTACTTTATTAACTATAAAATATGTGCCCACTGGTGATCCCTATGGTGTCTCAAGTCACCGTTGACACATCAGAGTTGTCTGTGAGTTGGGCCAGAGCAAGGACTTTAGACCATAAAAGTTCACAGACATAGGCTACCCATAAAGAAATTTGCTATAGCCAGTGACCTCTGGAGAATCCCATCATTTCAGAGGTTCCAATGATGGTATTTGTAGCATGAAAACATGCCCCAATGACTGCCTGTGATAGCACTCACAGACAATTGTCTAGGAGTTGAAGTCCTGGGTGGTACACAGTGAGTGTGTTAAGGAAGGTATTTTCTGGATGTTGTTCTGGGTGTGAGAGTGTTAAGGAAGGTATTTTCTGGATGTTGTTCTGGGTGGCACCAGGGAAATGGGGAAAGCTTCCAGATTTTATATATGAAAGCAGAGCATTTGTTTTGAAGAGCCGTCAACTCTACCACCTGTAGGCAGCAGAGTGGGGATGAAAGATAGCATGTGGTATTCCAACAGAAGTAAGTTTTCTACTAAGCTTCCATCACGGATAACACTGATTCCTACTTCAGCTCTTCGTCATGTATTTGAGGAAATGAGTAGTATGTAGAAGATGGAAAGGAAGAGGGTAAGGCCCTGTGGGGGTTCATACAGTACGGAGATATGTGTGTTATCTGTTTCCCTTCCAAGATGTTAGTATAAAGTTTCTATTTTCCCCCTGTTGTGTAGCCACATTTACCCATGGTAAGTGTTCAGTAAATGTTTGTTGAATGAATGACAACAGGAGAAGCAGAAGAAAAAGAGGAGGAACAGGAGGAAGAGGTGAAAATGGAGGAAGAGAAGGAGGGGCTGGAGGACAAGGAAAAAGGCTTTGGTCCCTGACTGATGTCTTTGGAAATGTCCTTGGCAATGATAGACATTCTCTCCACCTTAATCTATATATCCAATACTATGATGAAAATCAAATTAGGAGTACAGGAAAAAGTTTTCCAAAACACTTCTAAAATGTATATGGTTGAATGAATATGTCAGTACAGATCATTTAGTTCTGGAAAAGAATGAATATAAATAAAGCCACAGTGTGGTTCATCACTGATACAGACTTGGAAGTACAGAAACACATCTAAACCATATATAAGATTTTGGTTGAGGAAAAAGAGAACTTCAAAACACTGAGGAAGTGGTGGAGTGGGCAAAAATTGATATTGAGAAAACTAGTATCTATTTCTAAAATAACAAAAATGCTGGATCCATATTTTACTCTTTATACAACTAGAAAAAGATAAGATAGATTAAAAATTTTAATAAAATGTATTAACCTAGAAGTGGTAGGGGGGAAAATATGAGTAATTATTTTTTTATAATCTGAGAGAGAAGTCTTTTCTAAGCAATAAAAGAAAACCGGAAGCCAAAAAGAAGAGATGGAAATATTTTTATTATATTAAAAAAAATTATTTCCTTCAGAATAAACAAACAAAAGACATAAACTGTTAGAAGAGAAACTAGAAAAAGGAATTGTTAGCAAACATAAAAGAAAAAAAACACTAATTTCTAAGAACAAGAGTCTACAAAACAATAAAGCAACAACATCATTGGAAAATTGACTAAAGAAATACAAATGCAAACAGTGAAACATAGAAAGCATGAGATGCGCATAGATGTCTTGACTTCAGCATCCTTGTTTTCACTCCTCTTGCCCCTATTCTTACCATTGACATTTCTAAAATGGCCTCAAGACAAATGTTAGGAAATGCCTCTCTCTGACTCTCTCTCTCTCTCTCTCTCTCTCTCTCTCTGTCTGTCTCTCTCTCTAACTTTCTCTCTCTCTCCCCCCTTCCCTCTTCCCTCTTACTCTTCCTTCCACTCTTCCTCTGCTTTTCAAGGGGATGTAATAATTATAATATTCTCTACCACTTAAGGACAATTTCTATCCTCTGTCCTGTGTACCATGTTACACATTCATTGTCTTACCTAATTATCACATCAGTCAAAAAACAGTAAATCATCATTCCATATTACAAAAGATAAAGGATATTTACAATTATTGAGGTGAAGTTTCAGTGTATAAGCTAGGATTTGAACCTGGACCTCTCTGCTCTAAGGACTCTGGCTTTTCTTTAGACTTGTGCTTCTCAACCTTGGCACTGTTGACATTTGGGCCTTATTAATCCTTTGTTATAGGTAGTTGTCTTACACATTGTGGTATGTTTCTCAACATCCCTGGCCTCTACCGACTAAATGCCAGTAACACTTTTCAGGGCCCAAAGTTGTGACAGCCAAGACTTGTCTCCAGACTTTGCCAATGTCCCCTGCAAGCGGGTGGCTAAATAATACCTGGATAAAAATCACTGCTTTAGATCATGTGTTCAACCCAGTTGCTCCAATTCCTCACTATGCAGACCCTCAGCAAGAAACCCAGTTTACCAGTGGTGTCCTTTCAAGGTAGTTGTGGTAACATGACTGGATAAAACAATGTATTCATTAATCGTCACGCCCACCTCACTCCACAGCAAGCTCTATGAGATCAGAAATTATGTCTTTTCAATTCAATTATATATATAGATGGTAATTGGAAAATTACCCTTGGCATAGTGCCAAGCACATTGTAAGTGTCCAATAAAGTTTACTATTTATAAGTGAATGAATAAATAAAAGCCTATACCTTTTTCTGATTGTCAATTGTCATAAACATTTAAAGGACAATCTGGCAATATCTACTTAAAATTTAAATGTGCAAACCCTTTAACCTTTCAGTCAGCAATGCCAATTCTAAAACTTTATGCCAGTTAACTAAATTTCACTTCCTCAGGAAAAGTTTCTTCTGACTTGTGCAAGGCAGATTACTCATTCTTACAGTGTACTGTGCTTTTCCTTCATAATATTTATCACCATAATAATTGTTTAATATCTCTTCTCCATTGGTGCAAAAATTGGACATTTACAAAATTCTCAATATATGTGTGTTTCATGAATACACGATTAATTTGAATATTAAATTTTAAATAAAATTAAAAAGAGATAAAAACCTAATGCCCACTAGTAGTAATGCGGATAAAAACTATTCTATGGCAGATGGAATACTGATGTGTCGGAAATGCACTATAAAAATGACACTGATTAACCATTAGCTGCCATCAAGTTCATTCTGACTCAAGGTGAACCCACACATTCAGAGTAGAACAGCTCTATAGGATTTTCAAGGCTGTGACCTTTCAAAAGCAGAACATGACATCTAACTTCCAAAGTGCCATTGGATGGGCTCAAATTTCCCACGTTTCAGGTAATACTCTTCATTTATCTCTTCACTTATCAACTATCTCATTATATGACATTTCATTTTTATGACAATAGTAAAAAAAATCTATCCAAATTCTTTGTACATTAATGATGTATATCCAGCAGTAATGAATGCAAGGTGCAGGGTAAGAGTAATGCTGGCTGTGATGATTAAGGTTATGTGTCAGTGTTGTATATATTATAGTTCTGTAATGATGTAATTTGGGAGTTATGTAATAATGTAGTTATTCTCCATTTTGTGATCTGATGTCATCATTCTCCATTATCACATAACATTGATTTTCTCATAATGACGTGGTCTTTGGAACCTAACAATTTTGATAAGTGAGGAATTGACGTAGTGGAGCACTTAATCATTTGTACCACCCAATGACTTCTGATGTTGGTCTAATGAAGTTAAAAGATATCCATTAATTGTTACATAAAAAATAAACTACAGAACAGTGTGTACACTATGTTGCCTTTTAAAACTATATATGTACCTATGTATATGTTGTTGTTGTTATGTGCCCTCGAGTCAGACCCGACTCATAGCGACCCCTCCTTGGGTTTCTGAGGCAGCATAACTACGGAAGTAGATTGCCCAACCTTCCTTCCAAGGAGGGGGCGGGGGGGTTTGAACTGCCAGCCTCCTGGTTAGCAGTCAAGTGCCTTACGCATTATGCTACCAGAGCTCCCACATATGCATATAGTACGAATAAAATGTCACAGAGTAAGATAAATTAACAATTCATATATCTAAGGAAAGTAGAGTTAAAGGTAACTTCATCTTCTGTTTCTACATATTGTTTTGTCATAAAACCTATAAATTGGTGGTTCGAGCCCACCCAGCTACACTACAGAAGAAAAGCCTAGCTATCTGCTTCCTTAAACATTATAGCCAAGAAAACCTTATGGATCTGTTCTACTCTCTAATAAATAAATGAGGTCAATATGAGTTGGGATTGATTCAATGGCAACAATTTTGTTTGTTGGTTTGTCTTATTTCCAACATGTCCTCTTGCATTTTGGGCTTCTTTGAGCAGACACTACTGGGGCTCTACCTGTCTGCTCTCAAATCCCCTTTCTAGTCCTGAGGACTAGCTACATTCACAAATGTGAAAGTGCCTGGCCCCGTGAAATGCCAGTGGAGGTTCTCAGTTAGCTGCATACCCCTTTCTTTCCTTCATCCTAGTACTAAGTTGTCTCAATTCATATGGCTTAAACTGAGTCTCTGAAGGGCACCTTGGTTGAGACTTAAAACAAAACTTAACCTCCAATGAAAGGAAAGTAACATATTTGCTCTATAATCAACTCAGAGGCCAAAGTGTGGTATGTGCCAAGCAGAGCCACTACCCCCACCCCAGTCTCCCTTGACCTCCACTCCCAGGTCTCATGCTCTGAAGGTGTGATAAACACCTGACACAAATAACTTCTGCCTTCTGGGCAGTGGTGAGCAATGTGGACTGAGACAAGCTGACCAAGGACACGACCTCAATAAGCCACAATCAAGGTCTATTGCAGGTAAGAAAACAAGGGAAAGTGCTGGAAATTACGTCCACTATTTATAAGACATGTGTCCTGACCCACATTTCTGAGAGGACTTCACCTTCCCTGCCAGCAGGTCCCCGATGGGAATGTGTTTGTTCTTGAAAGTCCCTGTAGGACTCTGCATGTGTGTTCACAGAATCCAATTATGCCAATCTTATGTTCCATACGGTAATGCACTTCACTGCTGACTGAAAGGCTAGAAGTTCAAGTCCAGGCAGAGGCACCTTGAAAGAAAGGCCTGGTGATCTACTTCTGAAGAACCAGCCACTGAAAACCTTAAAGAGCACAGTTCTACTCTCACACTCATGGAGTCTCCATGAGTCTGAGTTGACTTGGCAGCAATCATAACTGGAGAGTCTCAAAACAAAATAAAACATCTAGAATTTTAAAATTTGAAATTCCTTCCTGAAGAGAAATTTACGCATATGCTTTTCTATCATAAAATAATGATTACTCTTCTACAAAATTAATCCCTGGGCCATGTAAGTGGTTATGCTCTAGGCTACTAACCAACTGAAAAGTTGGTTCAAACACACATAGAGGTTACTCAGGATGACAGGCCGAGCATTCTAATTCTGAAAGATGGCACCCTTGAAAACCTATGGAGCACAATGCTACTCTGCACCCATTTGATCGCCATGAGCTGGAATCAAATTGACACCAATTGGTTTAGTTTTTGTAGTTTGCTTTATTCTCCAAAAAGAAATCAAGGGTGGAGAGGTTACCTTGCCCTCCAAATGTGACCTTAAGCAGTGTAAACAGGGGCCTTTTTAGCTTGTTTGCAGATACAGCAGAACAGGATAGAAGTTGCTATGAGGATGCAAATGTGGACTGCAAAGTTCTGGAGAGAACCCCACAAGAGGAGCCAAGAACAGAGCATGTGCAGGCAATAGGTGATTGGGGTGCCACTGGGAATGGAGTCACAGGAATTAAAAGCAAATTTTGAAAAAAAAATCCTTCTTTTACCCTATATATTTTTATTGCTATTTATTTATCTCTGGACTGCCTCGCACTGCCAAAACATTTGACAGAGTACTCTACACTCAGCTATCATCACATCCTGATCAACTACTTACTCTTCAACTCACAGAACTCCAATCCTCCTCTCATAACTTCATAGACACTAAAGCCAATGGATATTTCACACTATTTAACACATAAAGTCGTCTGCATTTGACAGTGTTTGCCTTTCTTTCCTCTTAATAATGTTCTTCCTTTGACTTCCACCTGTCTCTTTCGGCCTAAGACCAACCAGAAGGCTGGCAGTTCAAACCCACCAGTCACTACCCAGAAGGAAGGTTGGGCAATCTACTTCTGTAGTGATACCGCCTCAGAAACCCAAGAAGGGGTCACTATGAGTCAGACCTGACTCCACAGCAGTGGGTTTATTTATTTATTTATTTATTTATTTATTTATTTAAGAAGCTCTGGTGGCATAGTTGATAAGGCATTTGGCTGCTAACCAGAAGATTAGAGGATTAGAGGTTCAAATCCACCAGCCATTCCGTGGAAGGAAGATGGAGCAATCTATTTTCATAAAGATTTACAGCCTTGAAAATCCAATGGGGGTCACTATGAATTGGAATCAACTCAATGGCAGTGAGTTTGGTTGCTTTTGTTTTGTTTCTTGGATTTATTTATTTATTGTCTCCTTTTAGCATTCTTCTCTCCATTTCTTAACTGTTAGGCTTTCCAGGATTTAAAAAAAAAAAAAACCTTCCTTCCTTAAGTGATTTCATTCACTACTCTGCCTGCAACTGATACATATATGGTAACAAATTTTAAACCCGTGTATACATTTCAGATTGGTCTACTGAAATCCAAGTCAACATATTTAATTCTTGTTATGTCCCTGGGTGGTTTGAACAGTTTATACTCACTACTAACACAAAGGGTGGTGGTTCTAACCCATCCAGCTGCACCACAGAAGAAAGGCCTGGCTATTCGCTTTCTTAAACCTTACAGCCAAGAAAGCCCTATAGAACATTTCTACTCTGTAGTACTTGGGGTCACCATGGGTAAGAATTAACTCAATAGCAACAAGTTTTTTTTTTTTGTTTTGTTTTCTTTTAGACATGTCCTCATGCATATTCCACAGGCATCTTGTAGCAGACACTATCAGGGCTCTACCTACACTCCCTCAAATCCCCTTGGATTTCTATATAAATCAGTCTGACTTCCAAAAGCCAACACTTGCCATAAAGCAACCAAAATTCACTTTACCTGTGCAGATGGTGGAGCAAAACTGCCTAAGAATCTACATCCTGATCCAAAAAAACAAATTCACTGCCATTGTGTTGATTTTGACTCATAGCAAGCCATGCCAGGTTTCCAAGGCTGTAAATTTTTATGGAAGCAGACTGATTCATCTTTCTTCTGAGGAGCAGCTTGTGGGTTTGAACCACTGATCACTTGGTTAGCAGCCAAATGCTTTAACCACTACACCACCATAGCTTTTACACAACACCACCAGAGCATTCCGACAGGAGCTGCTTTTAGCCTATAAATGACAAGTGTGGAAGTATAAATATCCCAGCTCCCTCTTCCCTTGGCCAGGATAATTCTGAGATACTTCTATATGAAATTATATTCCAGTAGTTCCCTGTGGTAGAAGACTGAACATCACATGCTTACTAACTGCCATCCTTCCAATACATCAAATCCTTACCTACCTATATTCTTTACTCCTCCCAATTAACTATTTTCACTAAAATTTTGGCTTAGGCTCTGCTTTTAGGGTAACTCGAAGTGACACACTCCTTTTACTCAAATGCTAAGGCAAAATATCATCATTCCCCCAAATCAGCACTTCCTCCCATTCACCCTATCACAGTACATGACACAACCTCTTACCTAGTCATAGAAGCCAAAAAACCAGCTCACTCTGATTATCATCAAGACCAGTTGATTTTTGCTTCTTAATATCTCTTAAATCCATGAATCCTTTCATCCCTTTAGCACTACCTTAGTGAAGACCTTAATTACTCCACCAGTCTCTTATCCAATATTCCCTAGTCTAAACTTTCCCCTTTCCATTCCTCCTCCACACTTCCCTCAAATTTCTAAAATGGTAATGGTTTCATTTATTTCCTCTGATTGAAATCTAGCAAGGTCTTGCTATTGTGTAAGGATAAAATCAGAATTGTTCAACGTGACATTTAAGAGCCTTACACACCTCAGATATTGGCTTTGGTGCATGCTACACCTATAATGTCCTCCTACTATGTTATTTTTGTTTTACTCCCATCTGTACCCCATGTATGTCAAGTGATATTTCCTCCAATTAGACATTTTCATCACTCAAGCTGGTTTAGTGGCCTTTCCTTTGTGCTTTCCCAGCTTGTGTGCTATCTCCACCAAAGCCCTCACCAATCTCTTTTGTCAGCCTCCCCACCACTTGGAGGACCTCTTGATGGTAAAGACCATGCTTTTGTTAAATATGAATGATGAAGCCTGGATTCCAGATCTGACTCCAATGTCCATGCCTTGTACTAGATCAGATGTTAAATAAAAAGGTTTATTTCTTTTGGACACACATTAAGGAGGTCTGGTGGCATAGTGCCTAAGGCATTTAACTGCTAACCAGAAGGTTGGTGGTTCATACCCACCAGCCACTCTGCAGAAGGAAAACTGAACAATCTACTTCCTTAAAGATTTACCATGTTGGAAACCCAAAGGGGGTCGCTATGAGTCGGAATCGACTTCATGGCAGTGAGTTTGATTCTGATTTTGGACACACATTGTTGTTGGCATCTCTCTTGTCCTGGGCCTTCCACCTCTTTAACATGTCCTGGTTACCTCAACCATGAGGAATGACGGCAGCATTTCACCTGTTCTGCAGAAATCAAGGGCATAGGTTCCCATTATATTCATTGTTGAGGAACAGAGTTAACAAGATGATGTTCCCCATGCTGGAATTAAGATTAAAACCAGACAAAACCAATTACCATTGAGTGGACTCGGACTCATGATGATCCCATATGTGTCAGAGTAATACTCTGATCCATGGGCTTTTTAATAGCTGATTTTGGGAAAGTAGGTTGCCAGGTATTTCTTCTGAGACCCCTAGTCACCGATGTCTTGGTTAGTAGCCAAGTGCAGTAATCATTTGCACCAGTCAGGACTATAGGAATTAAGGGTGCTTTCTGAGGTTGGGCGATCTACTTCCATAGTGATATCACCTCGGAAACCCAAGGAACAGGTGCTATGAGTCAGATCCAAATTGACAGCATTGAGTCTGGTTTTTTGGTTTTCTGAGAAATAAACTAGCAAATTAATCACAGAATAGATAAGGTTCTACAGAAATATCCTCTAAAAAATAAGGTGTCTCCCAGATTGATAAAAGAAAAGGGGAGCCTGAAAATCAAGTTAATTTTTTCCAGGTTTAGTTTCCTTTCACTCCCTAAATTGTTCTTGTTAGGTACCAGTAAGTTGATTCCAAATCATAGTGACCCTATGCATAACAGAATGAAATACTGCCTGGTTCTGCACCATCTCACAATTGTTGCCTTATTTGAGCCCATTGTTGCAGCCATTGTATCAATCCATCTCAATTGACTCTCTACTTTACCAAGCATACTATCCTTCTTCAGGGACTAATCCTTCCTGATAAGTTGTCTAAAATACATGAGATGAAGTCTCACCATCCTAAGGAGTATTCTGGCTACACTTCTTCCAAGATAGATTTGTTTGTTCTTCTGGCAGTCCACAGTACATCCAATATTCTTTGCCAACGCCATAATTTACACGCATCAGTTCTTTGTCCTTCCTTATTCATTGTCCAGCTTTCTCATGCATATGAGGCAATTGAAAATAGCATGGCTTTGGTCAGGTGCAACATGTCCTCAAAGTGACATGTTTGTTTTTTAACACTTTAAAAAGATCTTTTGTCTGCTTTATATAAAATACATTTGTTTCTATGTGACATACTGTACATTTACCATCTATCTCCCCCAGCTAGAATATAGGGTCTTTGAGAGGATGGACATTGTTTTGTTTTTTGCTAAAATTCTATACCCTGGGCTAATGCCTAAACCAAAACCAAACGCACTGCCATCGAGAACTGCCCCATAGAGTTTCCAAGGCCATACATCTTTATGGAAGCAGATTGTCTTATCATTTTCCCACAGAGTGATTAGTGGGTTTGAACCACTGACCTTTTGGTTAGCAGTCCAATGCTTTAACCACAGTGCCACCAGGACTCGTGTCTACCAAATAATAAATTTAAAAAAAAATAGTTGCTGTTAAATTGATGCAAGACTGGAAGCACTCACTCATCTATGCCAAGAAATTTGTGAGATAGCTGCTTGGCCAATCAATTAGAAAAGATCCATATTTATGCCTAATCCAAAGAAAGATGATCCAAGAGAATGTGGAAATCATCAAACATCATTAATATCACATGCAAATAAAGTTTTGCTGAGATAATTCAAAAACAGTTGCAGTAGCACATCGACAGGGAACTGCCAGAAATTCAAGATGAATTCAAGAGACTGTGGAATGAGGATATCATTACTTATATCAGATGGATTTTGGCTAAAAGTAGAGAATTACAGAAAGATGTTTACTTGTGTTTTGTTGACTATGCAAAGGCATATAAATGTGCAGATCATAATGAATTATGAATAACATTGCAAAGAATGGGAATTCTGAATACTTAATGTGCTCATGCATAACTGTACATCAAAAAAGAAGTCACTGTTCAAACAGAATAAGGGGAAAGTGCATGGTTAAAAATCAGATGAGTTGTATCTTTTCACTCCCTATATCCCTTAAATGAACCTTACATTGTGCCAGGCAATACTTTGAGATTTTTTTACTTCATCATCTTATTTAATTCATGCAATGGTTCCATGAATATGTAATAGCATTATAATTTAGTATTCCCATTTTACAGAAGAAAAAACTAAGGTACAGAGAATTTAAATAAATTGCCCAAGGTCATACATCTAGCAAATGGAAACCTGGAATAACAGCCTGGAAAGCCTAGTTCTCTGACTGTGGTTAATTGCCTTCTGGAGAACTTGTGACACACAGGAATGACTCAAAAAAGGAAGAAGGCAGAAAATAGGTCTTTACTTCAAGTAAGACACTGTTTAACCTCCTCCCACATTTTTCTTCACAGAATTTTGCATTTCTCAGGATAGCTCCTTAACCATTTTTCCCAAACACCCTTCATTGACTGTCCTAGGAACTAATTAGCTAGTGAAATCCAAGGGTCTGGAGCCACAAGACTCCTCTAGATGCTTCCAGGATAATCCCTGCATGATATTATCAGAGCACATACCAAGCTTTACTGTAATTGCCTGTTTGTTCATCGGTCACCCCAAGTATACTTTTGACAGAAGCTACCATAAAGCTTATTCCTCACTGTATTCCAAGTCATTAAAATATTTCATGACATATTATGGAATCCTAAAAAGTATTTTTGAATTAACAAGTAAATAAATGAATTTGAATCTAGTAAACATTTGTCACTGGTTTTTGTTCATCTTAACAGGACCAACAGGGCTACCTCACTTTTCCCTCTTTAAGAGTATATTTTCATACTTATTAACAATACACTATTTCTCCCTGATGGTTTTTGTCCACCCAACATCTTAACTTATTTGGGTGTTTACAATATTCTCCATTTTCAGAGCTTGGTGGGAGGCAAAATCCATCCACCCCTATAAAGGAGCTGAATATGCAACATTCTTGCTTTTCCTAGACTCCCTTTTACCTAGCCTTGGTGAGCTAGGATCTGCCAATCAGACACACACGTGCTGGACTTTGATTCAGGAGCTAATGAAACAAAAGGACAGGCTCCGGGTGGGAAAGATAGAGAAAAAGGTTTCTCCTGTTCTCTGGTAGTGGCAGTAGCACTATCTACAGGGTGTATTTTTCAGGAACAGAAATGATCCGCTGCTCGTGGAAGTAGTTGCAGTAAAGTCCAGCCCCAGTGCTCTTAGTGCAAGTGGCCACAGCAAGCTGTCCCCATCAGACTAGTTCTGTGGTGTAATTAGACATTGTTCCTGGAAGCTGAGCCTCAAGCCATGTTCTCCAACCTCTCAATGATCCTGTGAGCTGCCCAATATTGTCTTAATAAACACTTTTCTTGTTTAATAAGCCAGGGGCAGTTTCTGTTTCTTTGCAAGTAAGAACCCTAAACCATCCTTAAGAAAGCTGCTGCTGCTGCTGCTTCCAAGGAGTGAAATTCTCTTCCAGTTACAAAATTATAATTAAAACTCATTTTAAAAATAAGATTTTTTTTTTAAATATTTAGAATTGATTAAAACCTAAAGGATCCTAAGAGATTATCTAACACAATACCCCAATATGACAGTTGGGAGAATAAAGTTCCAGACCTTCTGGGATCTTAAAACCTTGCAAGCAGCCATCTAGATGCAACCATGGGTCTATCCTCATCCAGAGCAAAGAATAATGAAGAAAACCAAAGATTCATGGAAACAATTAGTCCTCATAACCGGTACACCATGCGATCCTCAGCCTATATGACTATGAGACCAGAAGAACTGGATGGTGCCTGGCTACCACTGTCAACCACTCAGAGGGGGATCTATGGAGGAGATCCTGGATAGAGAGGGAGAACAATGTGGAACAAAACTCAAAATCATTTGGGAAAAAAAAAAAAAGGGGGACCAGGTTTGCTAGGAG
>NW_006922403.1:758853-771368 GCF_000298275.1 Orycteropus afer afer
AGAGAGAGAGAGAGAAGAAAGAGGAGAATTTGGAGGTCGTTTTATAGAAAACAAAATTAAATTTAAAAAAGTAGCATCATCCAAGAGCTAGGCAGGCACCTTACTCAGAGCTTCTCAAAGGCCTGCCTAGGGGCTTTCTGAGGAATGCGGAGGACCCCAGCTGAGCCACTGGAATAGAAAGGATTCTAGCAGGAGCTGCGTTTTCCAGGATCCAGTGGGAACTGCTCAACTTAGGAAACAAAAGAAAATGAGAAGGAGAAGCCAACTCCACGTTTCCAGGCTAGGGGCTAAATCCAGTTGAAACTAGATGGAGAGGAGTGGACCCACATGACTTGTAGACTTGTAGGGCAAATGACATGGGTTGGTTATTAGAATTTCACTCTGTAGATTTGCAACACCCTCATTTCAGTGCCATCTATGAGATTGTGCAACCCTCCAGCCCTATAAATACTGTGACACTTAAGCTTTTGAAAGCCTCCGTCAGCTCAGCCTCTGAGGAAGTTTCTCCCTCTTCTTTCACGATCCCTTGAGCCCAACCTGCCAGGCACCATGAGGATTCTCTATTTTCTTCTGATCGCTCTGTGTTTGCTCTTCACCCCAGTTGCCCCAGGTAAGCTTTGGGACATGTTGGAGCATCACCCATCCCAGGGCTGGGAACTCTGGAGCAATGTTAGGACTGAGGACAGTTGCCCCCTGCGTCCTGAAGGATATAAGAGTAGCAGAAAAAGCATTCCTCACTTACCTCCAGCCCCAGTTTCGGGTAGTACTGTTGGCAGAAGGCAGTAGGCAAACTATCTGTACCCTACCCTATAGAAAAGGAGGAGCTCTAGTGACGTAGTACCTAAGGCATTTGACTGCCAACAAGAAGGCTGGCAGTTCAAACCTACCAGCCACTCCTTGGAAGGAATGTTGGGCAATCTACTTCCATAGTGATACTGCCTTGGAAACCCAAGAATCTGACTCCACAGCAGTGAGTCTGGTTTTGTGTGTGTGTGTGTGTGTGTGTATTTTACCCAGTAGAAAAATGAGCCTTTTAGAAAAGTATCTTCCCTAGTTCTCCCATGATCTCTGAAGGCAGCACAGCTGCAGAAGATATACATGCCTCAGCCTCTTGCCCTTCACTTAAGGCTCCAGCTCTCTGAGCTTGACAGAAACGTGATGTAAGGAGCAGCTCCCAGCATCTCTCGCCCTGCATTTGAGGCTTAGCTATTTAGAGAGCATCTTATCTGAAAGGGTATTGTCCACTTAATCTGTACTCTGGCTCCTCACTCTGCAGTGCCTGCTTCTACCCAGGAAAGCATCCAGGAGAAGTTATGCAGGCTGCCACTTCCCATTTTCACCCTGGCTCACTGAATAGGACCTCCCCAGGAGCCCTGCTGCAGGCAAGGTGCTGCCTACCCATCCCACAAGGCTAGCTCATCTCATGTGGAGCAGTCAGGCATTCGCAGGCAGTTTTGACTTTCTTGAGAAATTCATTCACATTCTTCATGGTAGGAAATCTCCCTAGTCAGCTGGAGGGAGTTTTCGGTCAGGTCAGAGGATGACAGCTTCTCTAGGTTAAAGCAGCCAGGTCCCTGACATAGGAGAAGATGAAAGAGTGCAAGAGGGATCAGAAACCTACTAACAACCAAGTGACATAGTCACTGCAAGTCACATATTTTAGGCCTTAGTTTCCACACCTGTAAAAATGAGTGGGCTGTGGTAAATAATTCTCAATGCATTTTACTCATCTACAATTCTCTGAAAGATGTTAATTATTCCTTTATCCAAGCCATCGCTTCATCTTATAGATATACCTAATTTATTCCAAATATGCCTCAGTTTTACCATCTGAAAACTGGATAAAAAAGTATTCTAAAGCAGAGTTTTGTTTGTTTGTTTTATATATTACCATTTGTGACCCATAAAAGAGGTAAAGAAGATGATTCAGTGAGTTGCAACCAAGTTCTGATTTTCGTTTTTTGTTTTTGTTTTCTTCCCAATAGAATAGAAAATATCAGGGCCTGTTTTAAGGCTATGTAGTAAGGCCATGCTGTTTTTATTGTATTGTTAATTCAGGTACATGTGTGTCTGTGTGTGTGTACTGAGTAGCAATGCAAAATTCTTTCTTGTTGCAAATTGGTTTAAATTCAAAAGAATTTGAAAGCCATTATTTTAACATAAAGAGTAGTTATTTTCAGTCTATTGAATTTAAATATGATTATAAGCATCTGATTCAGAGAGCGTCAAATAAAGCTTTTCCAAGGATATGCAGAAACAGCAAAACTTACTAATCATTAACTATAAACATAGTAGAAAATGCTCATGAACATGACACAGAACCAGGCAACATTTCATTTTGTCATATGTAAGGTAACCATGAGTTGGAAACAACCCAATGGCAACTAACGACAATAGCAACATTTGTTAAGCATTTACTATGTACAGAGGAGCTAAGGTGGCGTAGTGCCTAAGGCACTTGACTGCTAACCAGAAGGCTGGTGGTTCAAACCCACCAGCCACTCCTCGAAAAGAAGGTTGGGCAATCTACTTCTGTAGTGATACTGCCTCAGAAACCCAAGGAAGGTTCGCTTGGGTCGGATCCGACTTGATGGCAGTGGGTTTATATACAAAGTTAGCTTAGGTATTTATAGTCAAGCCTATCTATGCTATCCTTTGACAGTTCATAAATCCTTTCTGGATAAACCTATCAGTAAATGAATTCCCAGTATGGAGACAGAGACACCTCAGGAAGTCATTTCTATTGGGGCTGGCCCAAACCACCTCATGCTGTAGAAAGTGAAGAGAGCTAAAGGTGGTGAGTCTCTCCGAGTATGTGAGATCCCTGTGGGCCACCCGTTACTTTTAAGGAGCCAAGACTATGAAGAGATGCCCATGTTTTGAAAGAAGACAAAAGAAAAGGGCAATATTTAGTATACATATTTTCCCACTGGAATTTTATGTATTCATGGAGTGTCCTTGTCTGGACAGAGGTGGTAGGACTGACTCCCACAAGTGCCCTGTCTACTAAAATATATAGGTTTCAGCAGCCTGTCTTTCTCTGGGCCAAGCAACCAGTCCTTACATACTCTGTGATTCACTTTTTAGTCACTGATTTTGAGGGATTATCTTTGTTATTGTTGTTGGGTGGTTGTGTAGTTGCTGCTACTTTGTTTTATCTGCACTGCCCACAAAGTTTTACTAATTGGACTGACTATAATTAATAGCTCAGAGTTTAGTTCAGGGTAAAAGCTGGGTGCTGCTCATTGAAAGTGGTTCCTGGGTCTCAGCACAGGATTATGATTTTACTCATGATTTTACTCCCAGGACTTCACATGGGATCAGTGCACTACCATTTCTGGAAGAGCCATGAGAGCTCATCTAGTCCAACACGGTCATTTTACATGAGGGAAAAATGAGAACCACAGAACCTGAGTCGAATGGAAATTGTGGCATCACAGGGCCCAAAATCATAAGATTGGACATTATATTTTAGTAGCTTTCTTCTCAACCAATAAAAACATGATTGACCACTTTTATCTCTTATAAATAGTTTTCTGAGAACCCAGAATGATATCAAAATGACAAGACAACTCAAGATTCTGAATCAGCTAAATAAGAACACAGCACAAGCCTTTGACAATCAAGATAGCTTGAGGCTGTTCATTTATTCATTCAGCAAGTATTTAGTTAACAGCTACTATGTACATGCACCCACCAGCCACTCCTTGGAAGGAAGTTTGGGCAATCTACTTCTATAAATATACCACCACGGAAACCCAAGAAGGGATTACTATGAGTCGAATCTGATTCGACAGCAGTGAGTGAGATGTGCAGGCATTGCCCTGAGAACTGGGGATAAGCAAAAAAAATCACAAGTCCTTGATCTCATGATCTCATATTCCAGAAGCTGAACATAACATGAAACAACTGATTATATAATTAATTACGTTATTACAGTTGTGTTGTGAAATTGTATTAAGTAGAGGGTGCAAAAGAACTCATGACAATAGGCATTGGACTGGTCTTGAGGAGTCAGGGAAGACTTTCTTGAGGAAGCTGAGAAATGAAGGAAAAATTGAAGTACTTTTTGTTCACAAGGTGCTTTCAAAAATAAAATTTAATTCCTTTCCAACATTTAAAAATCAGGATATGGCACATAAATTCAGATTTTTATCTTGTCTGGGAAAGCAAATCAAAACAAAAGATCTAGCAACATTCCTACATGAAACAATGAGCTCAGCTAAGTAATGGCTGCTCCCTCAACTCCCATTTTCACCACAGGCCTCACTTCCTCAACCCACAGCACACATTTATGTTATATGCCTGCCTGTTTTGGGCATCTAAATTTGAAGCTCTGAATTAAATAAACTAGTGAAAGGTGAGGGGGCAGGTATGAACAAGGACAAACCAGACAGAAAGGATAGCATGTATGAAACTCCTGAGATAAAGAGGAATAAAAGCAATAGTTGTTGATTTAATCTTCACACCAGTCCTAGGAGACAGAACAAATTGTTATCCCCATTTTATAGGTAAATGACTTGTAATAAGGAGAACAAGAACTCAAACCAAGCCATGCATCTCCAAAGTGGGCATCACACTGCCTCTCCTGGTACAGCATGTACCTGAGGAGCTGAGAAGGGTTAGGAATGGATAGGAATCTGAGACCTCCAAAGTGAAATGGCACAGTTGTGGTCTGGGGACAGATCAGGCGAGGCTTTCTGGGGCATGATGAGCATCTGGGTCTGGATGAGCCCCTAAAGATTTTTAAACTGGAAGAGCTCCATAATCAGAAATGGCTTTTATAAAACATCAGTTTGGCTGCAGTGTTGCGACTGACCAGAAGAGAGTAAGGTGGGTACAAAGAGGCCAGTTAGGACATTAAAACAGATCCATTTCTATTATAATTGTTTATTTTTCCCCAGGACCATGACTCCAGCATAGCAAAATTGACCAACTAATACAAGCATTGGTCATTACTCAGTATTCTTTCCTTTCCCTCCGAGACCCTACATGCATTCTTGGTAGACTGACCTAGTTTTCTTATCTTTAAAATGAGGAATTGGGCAAAATGACTTCCAGCTCTCACATTCTGTAACTCGCAAACTCAGCCCTGTCTTGCACATACCTGAGTGTTTCACTCTGTAATTCCCAGCCCAACCTGCTTACCCTAATTCCTTCTAACTACCTGACCTCTGGCAACAGCGACTAGGAACATGCCAGCCATGGTCATGGTCTCTGAATGCATCCAGAAAAGTACACTCCCCATTGCCTCAGATATATGGCCCCTGTAGCCTTTAAGCCAAGCTTAACAGGGGCACCTCATAAGCAATTGACAGGAAGCAACTGTTGTCAAAAAAAAAAAAAAAAAACAGTCACAGAAATAGCATATGTGGCATTTTATAGTTGAAAAGGAATCCCTGGGTGATGCAAACATAAGCACTTGTCTACTAATTGAAAGGCTGGCAGCTTTATTCTACTCAGAGGTGCTTTACAAGAAAGGTCAGGAGATCTCACAGCCATTGAAAACCCTGTGGAGCACAGTTCTTCTTTGACACACATGGCATCTCCAGGAGTCAGAATTGACTTGACGGCAACTGTTTACAGCTGAACAAAGTAGCACTATGAAAATACTGACTTGTTAAATGTCCCAGTAGCTCTATCACTTAAGGACTACTCTTACCCCATTAGTATAGATTTTTTTTTTTTTTGATGAGTCTCAAAGAGGTTGACTTTTCAAATGTACAAATAATAGATAACAAAGACTCAAATACAGTTCTGACTCGCAATCCTATGTTCTATCCATATATCTTCACAAAGACCTCTGGATATGTATCCAGACACACAGATTTATTTTAAGAATAAAATAGATGGGAATTGAATTCAAATTTTCAAGAACTTAAGAGGCATTGCTGATTATTAACAGGCAGGATCAGTTTCCTAGTCAAAGGGGACTTTATCACCACTTGGAGCTTAAGGCATTTGACTGTTAACTAGAAGGTTGATGGTTCAAACCCACCAGCTACTCCACAGAAGGAAGTTGAGGCAATCTACTTCTGTAAAGATTTACCAGAAACCCTTTGGGGGGGGGGGGGGTGGTCACTGTGAGTTAGAATTGACTCAGTGGCAGTGAGTTTGGTTTTTTGGGGTTTTGTACATAGAAGAGTGCCTTAGATTTTCTGTTATATTCTGGTTTGGTTTGAAGCTTTGTTATTTAATTGTTTTGTAGGAGTAGCATACATATTTTATCTCAGATAAATTAAAGAAGATTCACAGAAATAAAATCCAATCGTCTACTGCCTCCACTGATTGATTAAATCACCATGCCCACCGCTCCCTAAGTTGACCTGTAGCCTTGATCTAAATATTCCTTATGGGAGGGAATCCACTTATTCCTAAGCAGGCTGCTTCTTGGCACTCATACCAGTCAATCACCTTGTCTAAGGGAATCTCTCAAAGACCAAGTGAGGAGCCTTACCTAACCCACAAAGACCAAGAAAGGCTCCAATAAACTAATTCCTCATGTCTGACTGCTAGCTCAATTTATTTAACACATGGATGTGCAACTCTGCAGCAACTGCTGCAATAATCTAGATTGCAGTCCTTGGCTCCCTCATATCTGTACTTGAGCTTGCTCTTCACAAAATTCAAATCAATTAATTATAACAACCCTATCACTGCTCTTCTAAATTTTCTCCAAGCCTGTCATTTTACTGATTCTGCCAAACAATTCTGGGTGGAATAAATGAGTATGGATCCTGGCAGAGGTCATCATTGAACCACTTCCCTCACAAAACTCTTCTCATTTGGGAAAATCCTCCCTCTGCTGTATGGTCTTCTATTACAAGAAATGCAAATTTTAATCAACAGGAATCCATAGATGGTGCTAACGGCTAAACACTGAACTGCTAACTGAATGGTTGGCAGTTCAAATCCACCCAGAAGTGCCTTGAAAGTAAGTCCTGGTGATCTGCTTCCAAAAGGTTACAGCCTTGGAAACACTATGGGGCAGTTCTACTCTGCACATATCAAGTTGCCATGAGTCAGAACCAATTCAACAGCAACTAATAACTAACAACAAAGTCAACAGTTCCCCAATTTTCCCTTTTAGCATTCTTTCAACACTTCACATTTAGCTTGAATTGTATAATACAAAGCCAAACTTGTTAAGCCATACATGAAATGTTGGGTAGACTTATAATTTCAGAGAAGAATGCTAGAAACTGGCAGGAGGATCTAGCAAGATGAATTTCTTCAGAACGCTTTTCAGAAGCAACTTTTTTATGTTTTACTTCTTTAACTGTAAAACATAGCCTACATCCAGCAAATGTATAAAACATGAATGTACAATTTAATTATTATAAAGCAAGCACTCCTGTAACCACAATACAGCCCAAGAAATAGATCTCTGCCGGCACCTACGAAGCCTTCCATGATCCTTCCCAATCACAACTCTCTCCTTTCCCCCAAGGTTAATCAGTAGTGTGGATTTCATGGTAATAACTTCCTTGATTTTTTTATGCTTTACCACGTTAATATTCATGCTGAATAGCATAGCTCAGTTTGTGCATGCATTTCTATTGGCTACATACCAACAGGTAGAATTGCTGGATCATAGCTCATAGAGATATTCAGTTTTAACAGAAAATACCAAACTGTTTTCTAAAATATATTACACTAATTTACACTCTCACAAAGAACAAATGAGTGTCCCCATTGCTCCATATTCTTGCTAATACTTGATACTGGTGATCATTTATTTTTTTTAATTTTATACATTTGGTGTGTGTAGTGGTATCTCATTGGAGTTTTAATTTGCAATTCTCTGATAAAGAGTACAGTTGAACACTTTTGTGTATACATATTGACCAGTAGGATTGATTTCTTTTGTGAAGTAAATATACCAATTTTTTTTCTGTTAGATTATCTAAATATTTTCTGTTAAATTATTTATATTTAGTAGGGTTTTTTTTTAATATATTTTGGATATAAATTCTTTGTCATTTGTAAGCACTGCAAAGATCTTCTATTTTGTGTCTGATTTTTCACTCTCTTAATGGAAGCCTTCCTCAGACAAAGGTTTACTATTATTATTTTGATGTTGTTAAATGTGTCATATCTTTTCCTTGTTGTAGTGCTTTTTGTATCTTCTTTAAGAAATCATTCTTTACCCTAAAGACATAATAAAAGTCTCTAATATTATCTTCTGGTAGCATAGTGCCTAAGGCACTTGACTGCTAACCAGAAGGCTGGCGGTTCAAACCCACCAGCCACTCCTCGGAAGGAAGGTTGGGCAATGCTACTTCTGTAATGATACTGCCTCGGAAACCCAAGGAGGGGTCGCCATGAGTCGGGGCCGACTCGACGGCACATAACAACAACAACAACAATATTGTCTTCTAGAAACTTATTGATTTTCCTTTTACATTAAACTTATAATCCATATGGAGATGATTTTTAGTGCTTCTGTGGTATGAGGTAGGGGGTCAGGTTTCTTTGTTTTTATTTTCAATATGGACATGAAATTATCCCAGATCTCATTATTAAAAAAAAAAAAAAAATTCTTTCCCCAGCTGCTCCTCTGAGCCACTGTTGTTCTCCATCAACTCCTCCATATAAGTACGATTATCTTTCTGCATTCTTTATTCAGTTCCAATTGTGTATTTGTCTGTCTTTGTGCAATCAACACACTGCCATAATTACAGTGTCTCTATAATTAGTCTTGAAATCCAGTAGAGCAAGTCCTCCTACCTTCTTCTTCAAGAGTGTCTTGGTTATTCTTGGTCCTTTGAATTCCCATGTAAATATTAGAAACAGCTTGTCAAATTTCACAAGAGAAACTTTTGGGATTTTTATGGTATTGGTTTTAATCTACATATAAATTTGAGGAAAATTAACATTTTAAAAATATTTAATCTTCCCATGTGTTTACAGCATATCTTTCCACTTATGTAGGTCTTCTTTAATTTATGTCAAAATGTTTTATGCTTTATATATAGAAGTATTACATCTATTTTTCAGATTTATTGCTAGGCATTTGGTATTTTGTGCTATTCTATATGGTATATTTACTTTCACTTTTACTTTTGGTTGCTAATAGAAGTAAAATTGATTTGTTTTCTCTCTTTTTTTTTTTTGATACTGACTTTATATCCAGAAAACTTACTAAACTCAATTGTTAATTTCTTTTTGACTTTCTACATAATCATAATGTCTGTAAATAGTGACAGTTTTATTTCTTTTTCCAATCTTCATACCTTTTGCATATTGTTTCTTATCTTTCAGTCCTGGCTAGTTCCTTGAGCACAAAGTTGAATGGAAATGGTAATAGAGAATTCTTATTTTGTTATCAGTCTCAAGTGGAAAGCTTTTGATGTTTGACCAGTTAGTGTATGTTTACAGTAGGTTTTTGTAGATATCTTTCATCAGATTAAGGAAGTTCCTTCCAATTCCTAGTTTGCTAAGGTATTTTCTTAATTCTGCTTTTTCTTATTGTAGTAAAAATATATGTAACAAATATTTCCCACTTCAACATTTTTTACATGTACAATTCTGTGACATTAATTATATTCATCATGTTGTACAACCATCATCACCATTTGTTTCCAAACTTTTCTGTCTTAAAATAAACTGAATGCCCCCTAAGTAAAGACCACCCCCCCCTTACCTGCTCCATTCCACCCCTGCTATTTTGGTCTCTATACATTTACTTCATTTTAGATATTTTGTGTAAGTGGAATTGTACAATATCTGTCATTTTGTGTCTGTTTTATGTCCCTTTTGCTAAGTGTTTTATCATAAATCAATGCTGAAATTTTTCAAATGTTTATTCTTATCTCTTGGGATGATCACATGATCATATGATTTTTCTCCTTTATTGTTATTATGGAATTCTTTGATTTTCAAATGTCAAATGAAACTTCATAGTTACAGAAAAAACTAAACCTCATTTTATCACATATATGTGCTATGCTAATATTTTAGGTAGGATTCTTGCCTCTTTGCCAACTGTAAGATTGATATGTAATTTTCTTTTCCTTTCTCTTCATTACTGATCTTGTTGTATTTTGGTATTAAAAACATATTGCCATCACAAAAGAAGTTGCAAAATGTTCTCCCTTTTTCTTTTCTAAGAAATAGTTATGTATTACATACATTATTTCTTGATTATTCCTTGGTATAATTTGCTGATGAAGCTGTATGTGCCTGGAATTTTATTTGGACTCAATCTCTTTGATAGTTCTGAGACTATTTAGATTATCAGGAGGGACCAGAACCTGGAAAAGGATATCATGCTTTGTAATGTATAAGGTCAGTGAAAAAGAGGAAGACTCTCAACAAAATGGATCAAGACAATGGCTGCAACAATTGGCTTAAACACAGCAATGATTGTGAGAGTGGTGCCAGGCATTGTTTTGTTTTGTTGTACACAGAGTTGCTATGAGTGAGAACCAACTCTATGGCACCTAAGAACAACAATTCTCCTTGTATTTATTATAGTAAGTTGTATTTTTTTACTACTGAAGTCAAAGATGAAGAAATTGAAGATTTTCACCAACTTCTGCAGCCTGAAATAGAGTAAACATGCAATCAAGATATAGTGATGATTATTGGTGATTGGAATGCAAAAGTTGGAAACAAGAATCATCAGTGGTGAAGAAAACCAAAGATTCATGGGAACAATTAGTTCAAGTGACTGGTAACCCATGTGATCCTCAGCCTATATAACTATGAGACCAGAAGAACTAGATGGTGCCCAGCTACCATTGTCAACCACTTGGAGGGGGATCTCTGCAGGAGATCCTAGATAAAGTGGGAGAACAATGTGGAAGAAAACTCAAAATCATTTAGAAGGAAAAAAAAGGGGGAGGGGGACCAGTTTTGCTGGTCTGATAGAGCCTGATGGAACCACTGAGACTATGGTCCCTAGTTGCCCTTCAGGTCTGGAATTGAAACCACTCCTATTGCTTCCAGCCAAACAAAAGACAGGCATATGAGGTAAACATTTACACTAGGTAAATACACTCTTTGGAGAGATCAATCATGGGAGAATAAAAGGGCTGTGTATGCACAGGGAGACAGCTCAAGGGGCAGGAGTGCATGGAGGGAAGGACACAAGGAAGAGGTAACTATGGGGGGATGTAGGAGGGGAGCTGTTGCATTGTGGTAAATTGTAATCAATGTCATGAGATAAAGTGTGTGTGAACTGCTGTATGGAAAGTGAATTTGCTCTTTAAACTTTCACCCAAATAAAACAACAACAACAAAAGAAAAGAATCATCAATGGTTGGAAAATATGTCCTTGTTGATAGAAATGATGCCAGAGATCATATGATAAAATTTTTCAAGACCAGTGATTATTCATTGCAAATACCTTTTTTTCACCTACATAAATGGAGGCTATACATATGGACCTTGCCAGATGGAATACAGAGAAATCAGATCAACTACATCTGTGGAAAAAGGTGACAGAGAAACTCATTATCATCAGTCAAAACAAGGCCAGGAGCTGACTGTGGAACAGTCCATCAGTTACTCAAATGCAAGTTCAAGTAGAAGCTAAAGTAAATTAAAATAGGTCCACAAGAGCCAAAGCATGACCTTGATTATATTCCACATGAATTTAGAAACCATCTAAACAATAGATTTGACACACTGAACACCAGACCAAAATGTCTGAAAAACAGACTGAAAAATGACTGAAAACCAGACAAGTTGTGGGATGACACAAAGAACATCATACATGAAGAAAGCAAACACTTATGAAAATAAGAAAGGAAGAAAAGACTAAAATGGATGTCAGAAGAGACTCTGAAATTTCCTCTTGAATGGAGAATAGCTAAAGCGAATGGAAGAAATATGAAAAACAAAAGATCTAAACGAAAGATTTCAAAGGGCAGCTTAAGAAGACAAAGTAAACTATTATAATGAAATATGCAAAGACTTGGAGTTAGACAACCAAAAGGGAAGAACACGCTCAGCATATCTCAAGCTGAAAGAACTGAGGAAAAAACTTCAAGCTTCAAGTTGCAATATTGAAGGATTCTATGGGCAAAATATTGAATGACGTGGGAAGCATCAAAAGAAGATGGAAGGAATACACAGAGTCACTGTATGAAAAAGAATTGGTTCATGCCCAACTATCTCAGGAGGTGGCATATGATCAAGAAACAATAGTACTGGAAGAAGAGGTTCAAGCTGCACTGAAGAAATTGGTGAAAAACAAGGCTCCAGGAATTGATGGAATACCCATTGACATGTTTTAACAAATGGATGAAGTGCGGGAGGCTCTTATTCATTTATGACAAGAAATTTGGAAGACAGCTACCTGGCCAATTGACTGAAAGAGACCCATATTTGTGCCCATTCCAAAAAAAGATGATGCAACAGAATGTGGAAACTATGGAATAATTTCATTAACACCACCAAACCGAAAACCAAACTCACTGCTGTCAAGTAGATTCCAACTCATAGTGATCCCCATTGGGTTCCTGAGGCAGTAAATCTTTACAGGAGTAGATTGCCCCATCTTTCTT
>NW_006922403.1:775915-777688 GCF_000298275.1 Orycteropus afer afer
AGAGGTAGGGAAATTAATGTCTTGTCCTACATGGTAAGTAATGATGAATATTCTTAAAGTTGTTTCCTAAGAAACAGAGATACAAGTATACAATTTAAATGTATAAATAAAACCAATCCTAAATCCCATTAATTCCTACTTATAGTGATCCCACAGGACAGAGAAGAACTGCCCCATAGGGTTTCCAAGGCTGTAAATCTTTATCAAAGCAGATTGCCAAATCTTTCTCTTGCAGAACAGCTAGTGGTTTAAAATATCAACCTCTCAGTTAGCAAGTGAGTGCTTAATCATCTGCACCGCCAGAGCTCCTTAAACAAAACCAATAGAAGAATTAAAAATAATAATATATCTATCAATATGTGGAAGTAAGGGGGGGGGAATGGGCAGTGTAAAGTAAATCTTCATCTCTTATGGTATCACAAATATTATTTAAAGTTAATAAATCGAAATAATAATTGCAAGTATGTAATTTGTAAAAGGAACAGAGTTATAAGTAGGAAATAGTGAAAGATAATTACTTCTCATTATAAATAATTTTAAACAAATTAGTTTTCATGAAACACATGTATCACTTGTATAATACATATAAAAACCAAAACCAAACTCACTGCTCTCGAGTCGATTCGATTCATAGTGACCCCTCCTTGGCTTTCCAAGGCTGTATCTCTATAGAAGTAGATTGCCCGATCTTCCTTCCGGGGAGTGGTTGGTGGATTTGAATGGCTAGCCTTCTGGTTAGCAATCAAATGCCTTAGGCACTATGCCACCAGAGCTCCATACAATATATATACAGTGCAGAATATATATTTTGAAAATGCAAGGCATTATTATTGTCCATTGGAAAGATCAAAGCCATTTGAGTGAGCTGTGATCAGTATCCATTCTCACAGTAATTTTTAGAATTGCACTATTGTTAGTTTCCTGGGTGCAATAAATACATTGCAGTTTTGTAGAAAGTCCTGTCCTCAGAAGATGCATACTGAAGTATTTAGGGCTGCAATGTTGTGATGCACACAACTTCCTCTCAAATGCCTCAGAGAAACAAAGGAAATATATGTTGAAGAGTAATTACAATTGGTGAATCCAGAGGAAGATTGTCCAGGTACTCCTATTACTATTATTGAATGTAGGTCAGAAATTCTTTAAGTTGAAAACAAGGAGGGAAAAGAAAAATTCATTAGAATGAAGGTTTTCAGGAGACTTCCAGTAAGATGAAAAAATAGGCAGACAAGCTTCACAGACCCTCTTCAACAAAGGAAAGAGAAAACAATTAACAGAGGTACAGAAGATAATCCTGGAGCTGTGAACTTTGAAAGGAAGTATACAGAAGTGGATTAGGCATCAACTAGTGGAAAAACCTGAACGAAAATAGGACCTAAGAATAAGCTCTGTTTGCCAAGGACAGCAGGGACATATGGGAAGCTGACAATGGGAAAGGAGGCAGGTGGTGAGTGCATAAGTGCTGCCAAGTGCTGAACAGAGGAGCACAGTACCCCTACTTAGATAAAATCCAAAGAAAACAAAATCGTGGGGAAGTTACTTCAACACACAATCACAACTTAAATATAAACACAAAAATGTTATAATTCCTCAAAGACAACAGAGCATCACAGTGCACACAAAGAAGCAAGATAAAGCAGGAGAAACAAGGGCCCAGGATACAGACCCAAAACACATTCCCGAGGAAGATGCAGAATTGGAACTCCCTGATAAGGAATTCTAAATAATTATATTTAGGTATATTCAACTAATTGAGAGACAGATCAAGGAAAA
>NW_006922403.1:777788-789142 GCF_000298275.1 Orycteropus afer afer
CAGGAAATCAGACATCATATTGTAGTGGAAAAATCTCTGCAAAAGACCTCTATAAAGTTTTAAGAAGCATAGGTATCCCTTTGAAGACTAAACTGTGCCTGACCCAAACCATGGTATGCATGTCACAAGCCTCATATGCATGTGAAAGTTGAGCAAAGAATAAGGAAGACCGAAAAAGAGTTGTTGCTTTTGAATTATTATGTTAGCTAAGAATATTGAAAAACCATGGACTGCCAGAACAAACAGATCTGTCTCGGACAAAGTGCAGTCCTTAGAAGTAAGAATGGCCAGAATTTGTCTCCCCTACTTTGGTCATGTTTTCAGAAGGGACCAATTCCTGGAGATCAGAATCAACTCAACGGCAGTGGGATTGTTTTGTGTGTGGTGTGTGTGTGTGTGTGTGTGGTGTGTGAGCAATTGAGTGACTTTACTCCAAGATGTTTCCCTGAGTAATGGGATGGTGAAACCAGGATGTTTCTGAATTCCTTTCTATCTCCATAGCAATAATACAGTAGAACTTTCTGTGTTGAGAAAAATGTTCCACATGTGCACTGTCTGATGCAGTAGCCACTAACGACATATGACTATTGAGCTCTTGATATGTGGGTAGTGCTACTGTAATTAACTGAAATATAAACAGTCATGTGTAGCTAGCTGCCACTATATTAAACAGAACAACTTTATTGTGAACAAAACAAAAGAAATGTAGCCTCTTTTGCTCTTGGTAGGTAGGCACAGAACTAAGGTACTTTGTATTTAATACCAGGACTCAAATGTTAGAAAGTCTTTTGAGAAACTTGAACTAATCCAGAAGAGAATTAATAGGATTCTGAAGGGTCTGAAAACTAGATGCTGAAAGAAATGAGAAAAAGAACTTCTAAAAAGTATAATTATGAAAAATGAAATTGTCTTCTAAAAAGTTAGACTTAACTACAAAATATAGAAAAAAAGTAACTGGATGGAAGTTACTGAAAAGATAGTTTCAATCAGTATAAAAACCATCTTTTCAACAAGCAGAGATCCAAGTTATTAGAATGTAATATCTCCCAGGGTGAACTGTGGTGGTGAAGTGTTTAAGGCATTTGGTTGCTAACCAAAAGGTTAGTGGTTCAAACCCACTAGCTGCTCCATAAAAGAAAGATGGGGCAGTCTCCTTCTGTAAAGATTTACAGCCTTGGAAACCCAATGAGTGTTGCTATGAATGCGAATCAACTCAATGGCGATGAGTTTGAGTTTTGATTTCCCAGGGTGGTAAAGTTCTATCATTGAAGGTGTTCAAACAATGGTTTCATGGCCACTTATCAGGGATACTATACACAGATTTTGGAATCTACTGCATACAGTAGAAGACTACTGCTAGTCTAAACCACCTTCTAATTATGAGATTCTGCGATACTTGTGGATAGAATAAATTCTAACTGGAGTAAGCTATGAAAGTATTATAGAGCAGCAATAATATCAGCTGGATATTAAAGGATTGTAAATTTCAGCAGAATTAGTGATGGGGATGGTGGGGAGAGGCAGAGATTCAAGACAAAGAGAACAGTATAATCAAAAGGCAAAGGAATAAGAAGAGTTTATAGTGTGCTCATAGAATGGTACCTGGTTTGGTATTTCTAAAGCAGAGGATGTGAGTTTGAGAGACATTAAGATGTGGTACATGATTTATTGAGTACTTCGAATGCCCTATCTACCCTAGGTTTTCTTGTTGATAAAACCCTACTCAGAACATTGCTTTACATTTTTGGGTTTTTGGTTGGCCACAGCTGATATAGACCTTTGAGTGAGATATTCCTATGTCTTCTCTCATTACTGGGCCCAAAGACAAATTGAGTCTGTACTCAATTTCCACAGATTTTGTGGAAGAGAAAATTCACTGAACTGCTCTGCAAGAGTCGTCTGTCCTGCTTCACCCAAATGCCTTAAAATTGATGTGGCTACAGCCATGGACCTAAAATGTTGTTTTTGTTTTCCCCTTTTTACAGATGTTGGCCACAGGTCTGACCATTACAAATGTGCCACCAAAGGAGGAACCTGTAACTATTCTCGTTGCCCACGCAATAACAGATTAGAAGGCACTTGTTACGGTGGAAAAGCCAAGTGCTGCATCCGTATATACTGAGATGGGTTGACTGAGAAAAAGAATGGAGAAGTCAAATGAAGTATTTGTAATTATTGTTTTAATAAAATAAAACATTTTTTGAAATACACCTTTTTCAGACCAAAAGGAATCATGTGCTTCATTTTGGAAGAGATTAAGAAAGTATAACAGAGAGTATGTGTCCAGATCACAAAGCCTGCCTGGCACAGAGATTGTGGGAATGATAACTAGGGCTTGAACAATGTAACTTCCACTTTATTTTACTGATAAACCAACATGTTCTTCATGAATCAGGGCCTTCCTTGTTCCTGGCAGAGGTTTGCCCAAAATTTAGTGCTCAGAGCAGCTTATTCAGTAAAATAGTAGCTCTGCAGGGTCCAGAAATACTACCTTTTCTCCTGTTTGTACTTGCGGTGGTGGGTTGATTGATCAATTTTAGCATTTGAGAGCCTTCATTACCATTAAAATATTCCATCAAGTTTCATTTTCTAAGCTCAATATCTGGGTTCCCAGGCCACAATTACATAAACACATAATACAAAAGCATCTTATATGACCTAGCTATATCTGCATTTCATTCCTTGTACTTCATTAGGTCTAGACAATGTCAGGTCTGTGTAAGACTTGGAGGGGCAAAATGGGAAGCCGTTCCTCTTTTCCAACAAATTTCAAACTTCTAATGAGACACAGAATGCTGTTGTTTCTTTAATTTGGCAATAGCAATTTCATATTCCCCATCTAAAATTTATAAGGACAAAAGAAAATCAATCATTATAAAAGCTTTGCCCATCCTTCAATGATAGATTGAGACTTACCTTACCTCCACTGTGAGGGAAAGGTTGAGAGAAAATAATGCTGCTTTATGTGGTGGACATTAACTTCTACTCAGGTACTCTAACATACATCATATTTTGTGCAAATAACGCATGCTATACAGTTTTTTTTCCAAACCATGCAACCCTTTTGTTAGTTGTGAGTTAGTTTTCTGTGCTCACTATGCACATTATATGGATGGGAGCATTATTTATATGGGTGTGCTATGTGCAAAAAATATGGTACACAGCATGTGGTTTTAATTACTCTGCATCCAGGCCTCTCTACTCCCCAAAAGAGCTAAGAAATAATCCAGGACCATTCTATTTTGAGAGGAAATCTCAGGCATGCTATCAACTTCCCTCTTCAAGATATTTATGTCCTCTTGTAGAATTTTACTGGTTGTTAAATGAGAGACAAATACCCAGAAAAAGCTTCCCATTTCATTCAACCAGAATTTCAGTGGCAATGGTTTTCTAAGATTTGATTCTTAAGGAAAAAAACATATACATGTCTATGATTTATCTCACATTCTTCAGTTGATGAGGTTGTGGTAATTTGGCCTATATGCCAGCACTCTTCAAGTGATCAAAAACACATTTTTATAGATCACCAGCCACCTGAAGATGTCACTGAAGATGTCAAAATGTGTTGATATTTGATCAGCAACACTGTCACTAGAAACAGTATGCTCAGGGTCAGAATGACTACTACAATTGTTCCAGCCCATCCCACTGTAACAACATTTGGTACCAGGGTCAATTTCTGGAGAAAATTAAGATGGAATAACACTCCCTTACTACAAGTTTTGCAACAATATACAACTGATGCTGTTCCTGCCTTTTCTCCTATACCCATTCTATATTCTAAGCTTTTGCATTCACTTCCCCTGTTTTATCAACCCACTCTCAAGCCTCTAGCTTACATACAATCAGTGCTATATAAACCCAATATTCTTAGGATGGGGTACTTGCAAGTTCACCTTAGCAGGACCAATGAGGCTACCTCACTTTTCCCTCTTAAAGAGTATATTTTCATACTTATTTAACAATACACCATTTCTCCCTGATGGTGCATATTTATTACACGTCTCAGCACCACTCACCACTGCTACAGCCCCTAATTTATTAAGGCTGGAACACAAAAGAAATTTCCTGAACCATCTTGAAGGGAAGATGGCTTTTTTATTGTTATTTGGGTGAAAATTTATAGAGCAAATTCAATTTCCCTATGGCAGCTCACTTTATCTCATGACATTAACTGCAGTTTCCCACAATGCAACAGCTCGCCACCCACTTCCTCCCCATAGTTACTGCTTGCCTGTGTCCTTCCTTCCCATACACTCCTGACCCCTGAGCTGTCTCCCTGTGTATGCACCACCCTTCTACTCTCCCATGATTGATCTCTCCAAAGAGTGTATCTCAGCTCATATGCCTGTCTTCTGTCTGGCTTGAAGCCACAGGAGTGGATTCAATTCCAGACCTGAAGGGCAGCTAGGGTCCATAGTCTCAGTGGTTCCACCAGGCTCTATTAGACCAGCAAACCTAGTCCTTTTCTTTTCTTTTTAAGTGATTTTGAGTTTTGTTCCACATTGTTCTCCCACTCTATCCAGGATCTCCTACATAGATTCCCCTCTGAGTGGTTGACAGTGGTATCTAGGCACCATCTATTTCTTCTCATCTCATAGTCATACAGGCTGAGGATCACATGGAGTACCACTTGCTTGGACTAAATGTGTCCATGCGTCTTTGATTTTCTTCATTCTTCTTTGCTGTGGACAAGGAGAGACCCTTCCTTACATCTAAATGGCCACTTGCAAGCTTTTAAGATCCCAGTTGCTACTCGCCAAAGTAGGATGTGGAACAATGTTTTTGTGTAGTACCTTATGCCAATTGAGCTGATGTCCCTTGAGACTATGGTCCCAAGCCCGCAGATCCAACTATTCACTCCCTCTGGGTAGCTGGTTGTGGCCAAGAAGTGACTACACCTTGTTCCTTGTCAGCTCTGCCAAATACCTGGGAATTATTATAGAACATACAAATACATTTGTAGAAACATAGTCTGAGAATCCTATACATGGTCATGAGCACACTCCCCCCCTGCTCACAGACACACATATTAGTTCAGCCTGTCTACCCATCTATCCACCTGTATATCAGTGTTTGCTGAAGGGAAGATGGCTTTGAAGTTAAGGGGAATACTTATGGTTATCTCTAATCCGCTTCACTCCAGAATGGTTGCAAGGTACAATGTCATGGTTCCCATAGCATCTTCTCAAATGAAAAAGAAAGCAATATTTATCAAAGTAAATTCAATCTACAATTCCACATCCAGCCCTTTATTGCCACAGCTGACATCAAGGAATTACAGAATCACATGCTGACTACTTTTACTGTCCACTGGGATAGATTAACCTTGTCTACATAGGAGTCTCTTCCATTTCTTAATTATGCCTACAGTTTAGAGTATTATGGTAGATGGAAGCCTCATCTATATACAATGAATGTGTTCTTTTCTATCATGAGCACTAAAATGGGTACATTAAACCAGATGCTACTTGAATGCCAACATTAAATGAAGCTGGATATTATACTACTAATCCCTAAAAAAGGGTGCAATGTAACACTACTATGTGATACTATTTACTATTTACTAGCACAAATCAGCATAGGAGCTGTGTAATCTACCAGTCTATTTCTATTCAAGAAGGGATTTGGCCATAGAGAAGCTTCATGGAAAGCACAGAGTACTGTGATTGCTGGCATGAAGATACAACCTAGCTGCCATTTCTGCTTCAACTTTGATAATGAGTTTATATAGTCTCATTTCAAGAGAAACATGGTATCTCAACTTCTATAGCTCATGAACTCATTGTGGCACACCAGGCAATAAGATGAAGAGATTTGACATGGCATTCCAATGACTTTCAGAAGTATTCTTATTTTAACAACTTCTAGTCACTAAATGTTTTGTCATAGTTTGCCCTTCCCCCTGAAAAAAAAGAAGTCACCCTTAATAGTCCACTTTGGCTTTTAGCCAACAAAAATAATGAACTGTGGGAGAATTAGAGCTTCCAGTGTGCATGTTGGTGCTTAGAATAAAGATGTGATAGCATCTTAGAGTGCTTGCATCTTACTGGACATATCCCATTTTTAAATTAATATTACTGATCAGCACAGCCTATGCATGTAGAGTTCCCAATTGGTTTGGTTGTCAGAAGAAAAACTTATCAGGGAAACATATCTTCCAACAGAACAGCTGAGAAACATAACACTGCCTACCTAGAAGACAAGTTAGACTTGTATCCTTAACTATGAAAACACAAAAAAATGGTCATCAGTTACTTTTAAACAAAGATTAGAATGTAAGGGGTTAGGGAAACTAGACTAGTGGAAACAGAACAACCAGAATGGAAATAATGAGAATGTTCATGCATTGTAAACAACGTAACCAATGCCACTGAACAACTTGTATAGACATTGTTGAGTGGGAACCAAAACTACTGTGTAAACCTTCACCAAAAACACAATAAAAAATTACTTTAAAATTATGAATACACAACCAATAATAACAAGACATGAGAACAACCAGCAGTATGATAGAAAAAGCCAATAAGCAAAACCAAATAAGTTCTGAGAAAGTACAGTTAGTCCTGAGAACAAAAGTCCGGAGAGTACTTACAAAATCTCTTATTAGTATCATCAAATAACTCAAAGATTCTTTATCAATAAGACAATAATAAGATGTTCTTGACATCTTATTATTGTCTTGATGATCTTGAATAAGATCACAGAATGTTTTTTAAAAAGATATTAACCATTTAAAAATTGGTACCAAAATAAAAATTTTAAAAGAAAACCTGCAAAATAAATTTAAACAAGACCAAAAAAGCCAAGAGATGGAAAATATGATAAAAAAAATATTAATGATTCACCAAAGAAGTTTTCTTATTAATAGAATAACAGAAAGAGAAAAAAAATAATGGAAGAAATTTTCCCAGAGATGAAGATAGATGCAGTTTTCATATTGAAAAACCCTTTCAAATACTATGTAGAATGAATGAAAAATGATTAAAATCAAGACACATCTCCACAAAATTTCAGAACACAAAGTAAAAAGAGAAGATCCTAAGTTTTCTAGAAAAACTGGGGTCTCCTACAAAGGTACTTAAATCAGTCTGGCATCAGACTTCTCATCCTCAAGGATGACTGCTAGAATGTCATAGAGAAATACATTCAAAGTTCTAAGAGAAAATAATTCTTAATTATTCTTCTGTTTTTATTTTTGGTGGGTTTTTTTCAGTCTTTGTCTGAGTGGAAGACAGCAAGCATGACCACATGACCCAAACATACCTGCTCTTCCTGCAGCCCAACCCACTGAGGGCCACCCATTTGCTTCTGCATCAACTGACCAATGATAAATGGCAGCCAATACCAGCCCAACTCATCTTCATGGCTCTTCATGAACAGCTAACACATTTGTGCACATAGTCTCATTCTCTATCACACCCACCAGGAGACAGGTGGTAAGTGCCTAAATGCTCCCAACTAGGAAATAGGGACCACAGTACCCTGCTCACTCAAATATATCAAAGCAAAATACAGAAAAAAACAAAATCTTGGGTGAATCACACCAACACACAATCACAAATTAACTATAAATACAACATTACAATGTCTTGGAGAAAACTGACTATCATAATCCACACAAGGAAGCAAGATAAAGTAGTACAAACAAAGGACTAGGATGCAGACCTAGAAAACATCCCTGAGGAAGAAGCATCATTGGAACTCCTTGATAAGGAATTCAAAAGAATTGCATTTAGGTTCCTTCAATGGATTAAGAGACAGATCAAGAAGAGATTAAGTAAAACAGACAAAACTCTAGAGCAATCTAGGAAAATAAAACATGAACAAACTGACAAAATTAAAAAAATAGAAATAATACAAAAACAACAAATAGAAATGCAAAAGATTAATACTAAGATTTTAGAAATAGATAACACATTAAATGGGCAAAGGAGTAGAACTGAATCAATAGAGGGCAGAATTAGTGAGACTGAAAACAAATACCTCAATACTACTTTGTTAAGAGATCAATCAGAAAAAATGATCAAAACAAAATGAAAAAAAAAGCCTAAGATTCATGAGGAATACCATCAAGATACCTTGTTTATAATCAGAATTCTAGAACAGAAAGAGAAAAATAAAGCCACATAGAAAAATGTCAAAAGATTTCTTGGAAGAGAATTTCCCTAATAAGATGAAGAAGAAAATATCCATTCAAGAAGCTTAACGAACCCCAAACAGGACAGACCCCAAAAGAAAATCACTGAGACATAGCATAACCAAGCTCACCAAAACCAAAACAAAGAAGGAATTCTGAAAACAGCATGAAAAAAAAGAAAAGTTACTTACAAAGGTAAACCAGTAAGAGTAAGCTCTGATTTCTAGGCAGAAAGCATCCACATGAGAAGGCAATGGGATGATGTATATAAAACCCTGAAGGAAAAATATTGCTACCCAAGAATTACAAACCCAGCATAATTGTCCCTCAAATACGATGATGAAATTATAACATTTCCAGGTAAACAGAAATTAAGGGAATTTGGTAAAATTATAAGAGATGTTAAAGAGAGACCTTCAGACAGAGAATCAACAAAAGCAGGTGACAACTGACAACACACATGATGACAAAATCCAGAAACCAACCCAGTTACAGAAGTATCCAAAGTAAAATAAGCTAACAAGAATGTAAAGAGAGCATCAAACTAGAGCAGGAGTGGCAATATTAATTTCTGATAAAATGAATTTCAAGACAAAAACCACCATAAGAGATAAGGAAGGATATTATATAATGATTAAAGGATCAATTGATCAAGAGGACATAACCACAAAAATATCTTATGCAACCAATGAAAGAGTCCCAAAATATATTAATCAGACATTAACAGAATTGAAAAGACAAATAGATGACCCCACAGTCCTAGTAGGAGACGACTACTTTCAATTAAAGATAGAAACACTGGAAAAAAACTCAGAAAAGACACAGAAGAACTAAACAATGCAATCAACCAACTTGAGCTTATAAACATCTACATATACCTCACCAAACAACAGAACAATATATACTTTTTTCCAACACACATGGAACATTCCCCCAGATGCATCATATGTTAGGCCACAAAGCAAGCTTCAATAAATTTAAAGCATTAAAATACTGCAAAGCATCTTCTGAAATCACAACACAATGGAATTAGAAATCAACAAATGGAAGATCAAGGCGAAAAGAGCAAACATGGAAACTGACAACATGCTCCTTAGAAACTACTCAGTAAGAGAAGAAATGAAAAAAGGAAATTAAAACTTTCCCTGAATCAAAAGAGAATGAAAACACAATATACCAAATCCTTTGAGACATAGCAAGCAAAACAGTGATCAGAAGGCACTCATTAAGTAGATTGCCTAACCTTTCTTCCGAGGAGTCGCTGTTGGGTTTGAACTGCCAGTTTTCTGGTGAGCTGTCAAATGCCTTAGGCAAGTTATAGCAAAAAATGCACACTTCCAAAAAGAAAGAGCCAAAATCAACACCTTAACCCCACAATTCAGAAAAGAGCAGGGAACAAAAAAAAAAAAATGCCTGCAGTCAGCAGAAGAAAAGAAATAATAAAGATTCAAGAAGAAATAAAAGAAATAGAAAATAGAAAGACAACAGAAAAAATCAAGACTAGAAGTTGGTTCTTTGATAAGACTGATGAAATTAACAACCCACTGGAAAATTTAAAAAAGGAAAAGAAGAAGAAGATGTAAATAATACAAATAAGTAATGACATAAGTGCTGTCATAACAGAACCAACTAAAATAAAAAAGGATAATATCAGGTTACTATGAAGAACTTTGCTCTTGAGAAACTGGTAGATAGACCAGGAGGCTGTCATTCGAACAGAACAAGGAGATACTGCATGGTTTGAAATCAGGAAGGGAGTATGTCAGGGTTATATCTTTCACCATACTTATTCAATTTGTACACTGAGCAAATAATTCTAGAATCAGGACTATATGAAGAAGAACGTGGCATCAGTATTGGAGGAAGACTCATTAACAACCTGTGATGTGCAGATGACACAAACTTGCTTGCTGAAAGTGAAGATGACTTGAAGCATTTACATTCAAAGGCCTACAGTCTGCAGTATGTATAAAACTTCAACATAAAGAAAACAAAAATCCTCACACCTGGACCAATAAGCAGCATCACAATAAATGGAGAAATAGTTGAAGCAGTCAAAGATTTCATATTACTTGGTTTCACAATCAACACCCATGGAAGCAGCAGTCAAGAAATCAGAGGACCTATTACACTGGGCAAATCTGCTGCAAATGACTTCTTTAAAGTGCTAAAGAGCAAAGATGTCTCTTCAAAGACTAAGGTATACCTAATTACAGCTATGGTGTTTTCAATCATCTCTTACACATGTGAAAACTGGACAATGAATAAGAAAGACCAAAAAAGAGTTGATGCTTTTGAGTTGTGGTGTTGCCAAAGAATGCTGAAAGTACCACAGACTTCCAGAAGAATAACAAAATCTATCCTGGAGAAAGTAAAGCCAGAATGCTCCTGGAAGCAAGAATAGCCAAGCTTCATCTCATCTATTTTGGTCATGTTGTCAGAAGGGAACATTTCCTGGAGAATGATATCATGCTTGGTAAAGTGAACAGTCAGCTAAAAAAGGGAAAGGCCCTCATTGAGATGGATTGATACAATGGCTGCAACAATTAGGTATAACAAGTATACCTGTTAGATATAGCAGGATTATGAGGCTGGTGCAGGACTGGGCAGTGTTTTGTTCTGTTGTATATAGAGTGGCTATGAGTCAAAACTGACTTAACAGCATCTAACAACAACATGAAGAACTGTACTCCAACAAAAACAAAAACCTAAACCTAGAAGAAATGGACGTATTTCTAGAACCACAATAACACTGCCATCAAGTCAGATCCGACTCATACCTACCCCTCCTTGGGTTTCTGAGGCAGTATCACTATGGAAGTAGATTGCCCAATCTTCCTTCCGAGGAGTGACTAGTGGGTTTGAACCACCAGCCTTCTAGTTAGCAGTCAAATGCCTTAGGCACTATGCCACCAGAGCTCCCAGAAACACAATACTTACCATAAAATAATACAGACTGAGGTAGAAAACTTGAACAGGCCCATAACAAAAGAAGAAATTGAGCAGGTCATAAAAAAAAATTATCAATAAATAAAGTCCTGTCCAGACATTATCACAGATGAATTCTAAAAAATATTCAGAGAAGAGCTCACAACAATCTTACTCGAACTATTCCAAACAGAGAAAAGAATGGAATCTTCTCAAATTCATTCTATGAAGCGAGCATAACCCTGATACCAACACCAGGCAAAGACACCACTAAAGATGAAAACTG
>NW_006922403.1:794762-804025 GCF_000298275.1 Orycteropus afer afer
TTGCGAAGACAATACAAGAACAAAATGAAAAATTAGAAATGATACAAAATCTACATATAGAAATCCAGAAGATTAATACTAAATTTTCAGAAATAGATAAGACATTGAATTGGCAAAGGAATAGAACTGAATTAATGGAAGACAAGAATTAGTGAGATTGAAGGCAAATATCTCAATACCTCTTTAGAAAGTGATCAATCAGAAAAAAAGATCAAAACAAAATGAAGAAAGCCTAAGGTTCACATGGGGTATCATCAAAAGGAATAACCTCCATGTAATAGTAATTCCAGAACAGGAAGAGACAAATAAGATCACAAAAAAAAATTGTCAAAGACTTATTGGAAGAGAATTTTCCTGGTATGATAAGAAAATATCCATTCAAGAAGTCCAACAAACCCCAAACAGGATAGACTCCAAAAGAAAATCACCAAGACATATCATCATCAAACTCAACAAAACCAAAGACAAAGAAAGAATCCTGAAAGCAGCATGGGAAAAACGAAAAGTTACCCACAAGGGGCAACCAATAAGACTGAGCTCAGATTTCTCAGCAGAAACCATGCAGACGAGAAGATAATGGGATGGTATATATAAAACACTGAAAGAGAAAAATTTCCAACCAAGAATTATGTACCCAGCAAAACTGTCCCTCAAATATTATGGTAAAACTAGGACATTTCCAGATAAGCAGAAATTATGGGAATTTGTTAAAACCAAACCAACCTTACAAGAGATGCTAAAGGAAGTCCTTTGGCAACAACAGCAAACAACAACTGACCATTAACACACGTGATGAAAAAACCCAGAAACCAACCCAGCTATGGAAGTATCCAAAGTAAATAAGCCTCCAAGATTGTAAAAAGGGAACCAGAAACATCAATTGACAAATGAGAAGAGCTACAAACCAAAAAGAGGGAAAATATTGTGTAGTTACAGAACTTCTAAATAGTAGGGAAGTCAAGACAACTACAAGATAGAACTGTTCTAAACTTGAGAAGAAAACTATAAATCACAGGATAACCTCAAAGAAAAATGATAAACCTTCACATTAAAATAAAAAAGAAGACGAGCACAAATATTTAGAAAATACTAAAACAATAGCAGCAAAGGAAGTGACAATATGATTCATAAACAAAATGAGCTCAGTACAGAATATTATATGGAACAAAGAAACTGATCCCATGAAAAAGCACCTAACAAAAATGACAGCAACAAATTCATGCTTGTCAATAATTACATATCTGCAAGGTACTTATCTCTAAGATTTAAAGAAAACTCCAATGCCTCAATAGCAAAGGAATCAACAATCCAATTGAAAAATGGGTAGAAGACATGATTAGACATTTCACCAAGGAGGACATTCAGTTGGCCGGCAGATGCATGAAGAGATGCTCACGATCATTAGCCATCAGAAAGATGCAAATCAAAACAACAATGAGATACCATCTCACCCAGCACTGATGGCAAGGTCCAATGAGACAGAAAATAACAAATGCTGGTGGGGATGTGGAGAGATTGGGACTCTCATACACTGCTGGTGGGACAGTGAAATGATACAATCTCAACGGAAAGCAGGATGGCAATTTCTTAGAAAACTGGAATTGGAGATACCATCTGACCCAGCAATCCCATTACTAGGTGTATATCCTAGAGAGGTGAGAATCAGGACAGGAACAGATATAGGCACACCCATGTTCATTGCAGCACTATTTACAACAGCCAGAAGATGGAAACAATCTATGTGCCCATCAATGGAAGAGTGAACGACCAAACTATGGTATACATACACACAATGGAATGCTATGCAGCACTAAAGAATAATGTAAAGTCTGCAAAACACCGCATAACACAGATGAACTTGGAGGACATTATGCTGAGTGAAATAAGTCAACCACAGGACAAATATAGTATCAGTTCGTTGTTGTGGAGGGTCAAGGAAATATATATGGAGGCAAACTTTCTTTGTTGGTTGCCAGGGGTGAGAGGGGTGGGGAGGGAACACTACAAAGAAAAAAGAAATGCATTGACCCATGTCACTTTAGTTTTGTGTATTTCACTGTACATAAATTATATTTCAATAAAATTCATTTAAAAAAAAGAATGAAGATTTTCAGCATCAGAGAAGGTGGAAATAAAACCATGAAGATCACAATAAAATCCTAAAACTTTATATTTTAATTTTAACTATTCATGGTTGAAGTGTAACTTTTCTTTCCTTAACAAAAACATAAAACAAAACAACAAAAAAAGTGTATTTCTTAGCTTCTGCTCCTGGAAATGTAGTCATGATCCACTGTAGTCAAAGACTGATGAGTCCTCTCAAAAGGACACGCACTTCAGCACTGGCTGAAGATGGGACTTTTTTTTTTTCCATCACTGCAGAGAATAATAACTACAATTGATTGTTACACATCAAATATATATAAACCCATCAAATATATAAAAATCAATGATACTTATAAAATAGTATTGTTCATAGTTGTACTGAAGTAAGTGACTCCATTTTGTAACTCTATTTTTGTAATGTATAGCTATGGCTGGCAATATCTTGCCAAAACTCCATTTTATGTGGCTGAAGTAAACATCCCATCCTGCCCCCACTCCCAATGAGTTAGGGAGTGCCCCTTTTGTCTTTTTCTTCTCCTCCCTCCTAGACACATAAAGCAGCTAAATCATCTCTCAATGAACACCTGTGCTAGAACACGTACTTTGGGGTGATTATTAAAACTAACTCCCCTCACCCCTCAGTGAATACCTGTGCCAAAGCACGTACTCTAAGGCTTTGAAACTGCAGCTTCTGCTTCTGTATTATTGCTTGCTTGCCTGCTTTATCAAGCCTGCCTAAAATCAGACTTGTTTCTGCAGCATAGGAGCATGTTTCAGCTCCCTGCAGTCCGTGAGAACTAAGTAAAACTCTTTTACCCAAAAGTGCACATTATAGCGGTTATTATTTTAACTGAACCCATGACATTTGGGGGTTTGTCCGGGATAGCCACTGTGTCCCAGCGCCTCTGCCAGGTGGCCAACCGTGGGAGAAAAAGGATCTCTAGGGGAGGCGCCCCCTGAAGATGTTCCAGGGCCCCAGAACTCCATTCTCCCAACCGGGTGTCTACCTGGAGATGCAGAATTCGGCTGATTCAGCCTGAGACACCTGATTCCTCCAGAGTAAGCCTGTAAACCTGCAAGACCAGTCTCCCTGTTGATTGAGAGAAAGGACCAGACACGATCATACTTTCTCCAATTTTTTTTCTCACCAGGACGCTGCTTGACAAAATCTGTCCAGGGAAAACTTGTTTTCCTGGAGCCTGATCTAGTAAAACGTTAGTGAACTGAACTTGTTTTACTTGAGTTCCTGTTCTGTCCTCTCAAGAGTGCCAGATATTTCTGAAACCTACCACGTATTTCACTCTGGTCCAGGCTGGGACGACAGAGATTGAGATTTTGGCTGATAGCCTTAATTAAGAGAACCTCCACAGCCATAGGTACTCTGTTTTGTGTTGAAGCTCCACTGGAATTCGTTTAAGTGTTTGGTGTAAGTTTGTTTATATGAAGTTTATATTGTGTTTGTGTGGTGAAACTTTGTTTTGCTAGAACCTGGTCTGGCCCCAAACTTTACTAGAATCTGGTATCGGGGGTGTTTTACCATTTTGTGTTATGTTGTCCCCTTGGAGTTTTTGTCACTTAATTCTTTTCCTTTTTTTGCCTTTGACTGGCCTTTTAGCTTGTAATCTTATGACCATCACCCCAACTGACTGGACAACTGGACAGGAAATTTCTCTTAGGTTATCTTATCTACTTACATGTTTTCTTTTTGCAGGACTGAGCTGTTACTCATAGTAAATGAGTTCTAATTCTGAAATAGTGTATTGAATTGAGAGGTTTAAGCATTTTGTCCAAAGTCTCTTAGAAGACTTTGGTTTTATCCAAAAACTTAGGATTTTTATGGTTTAAATAGATCATTGATTTGGCTGCTCAAGGGACCCTACAAGCATTTGAACCCTGGAAAGTGAAATTTTACTTATTTTTATTATTATTCTTACTATAGTAAATATCTAATCTGGCTCTCAAATTCAGGATTAAATCCTAAAGTAAATAAATTAACACTTTAGGATTTTTGGGTTAGGGTGTGTTTTAATATATGTGTGAGTGACTATGTCCAGCTAACTGAAACCCTAAGGGATTAGGGACTTGATTTGTTTGGGTGTAAAAAGTGTGTGTGCATGGCACAGGTGTGACAGTTTCAAGTGAATGTAAGTGTGATTGAGTGAATGTAAATGTGATTGGAAATTAAGTAACCAAGATTTTGTACGAGAATGTTACTCCTTAACTGTATTCTGAAAAACTGAACCTTCAGAAGTTAAGGAAGAGAAGTTGTATCCTTCCTTAAATCCATCTTGAGTCAGGCAAAGCCTTTTAAAACCTGTTTTTAAATCAGACTGTTTCACCTGCAATCATGCCTGCCAGCACTTGCTCTCCTCTGCCTTTTGACCCTTTCCCTCCCTCAGGAAAACAAGTTAACTGTGCCTCCTTTATCACCTACACAAACTATGGTGCAAAAGGCGAGGGCCATGGATGAGGACATTCCATTAGAATTAAAACATGTTTTTCCCTTAACAGAATATATAAATTGGCAAACTAATCAACTGATATGAGGACATAAAGCATTTTCTTTTAAAACTCTTAAACATTTGAAACAAGCTGCTACCACCTATGGGGCGACAACACCATTTGTAAAAACCTTAATAGAAACCATTGCTCAAGAAGTTTTGTGTCCTTATGATTGGTATATGCTGGCTAAAACTTCATTAGAAGGAGGAGATAATCAATTCAGAGGCCAGGGCTTTTTGTTATACCCAAGCAAAAGCCAAGGCCATATACATAGAATGGAATGGTAATTAAGGTGAAGAGATAAACCTGCAATGTTTTTAAAGGATTATGTGTTTTGGATTATGTGTGTATCTGAATGTACTCCATACTGTTTTGGAGCCAATTAAGAAAATTGTAATTATTAAAGTATACTATTTTGGGATGGTGAACACACATAAAATGACTTAGTATAATCTAGACTACTGAATGAAACCACCTTAAGAACTAAGTTGAAAGTTTTAACGTGGCCTGAAAAGCAAGAGGGAAAGTAAAATGACTGGTAATAAGTTTTTTAAAAAAAGTAGGGGAAAAGAGAGTAGTTTTGTCTTAAAGTAGAATGTCTGATCGTCGTCACAGAACATGAAAAATAGTAAAAGTTAAATTTAAAAATGTGTAGTAAGTTGTAAAAAGGTTTGAGAAGAAGTGAACTTTATTTACTTTGGTTTTTAATACCTGCAAATAATAAGTGTAAAGAAACAATGAAGTACATTGAAACTTTGATAACTTTAGAGCAGTTTTGGTGGATTTATTCATAAGATGGAAAAAAGAATGGTGACTCTTTCACTGCAAAATGTTACACTGACAATATATTTTCTATTAAAATAACAGCAAAATCATAGTATTTAAAAGGGGTTAAATGATATGAACTAAAAACCCTATGTCATGAAGGTTTCTAGCAGTGATGAATTCAAGTAAATGTTAACTATTACCTGAAACATATTTGGCCAGTGGAATGAAAATTAGAAAAGACTGTAAATAGATCATTACAAATAATGTTGTAATTATAAATGAATTATACAATTAAGAGCGTGTAAGTCTGCCTTCAGCCAATACTTGATTGTACATATTAAAAGGGGAAATAGAATTTTCCCAGAAGAAACACAGGCTATTGTTTCAAACCCTGTGTGTAGAGTATAGGGGGCTTAAGTAGAAAACTTGAGCCACACCCAATACTACTGAGGGAACAGAAGATTTACATTTGAATAAGGAGCTGAAGAAGAAAAAAACTGATAATAATGACTGGCTCTTTGAATTTTGAGCAAGCAAGACTGGTTTTGGGTTCATCCAGACAGGAAAGTCATAGTCCATGAGAGAAGCCGTTTCCAGGACTGAAAGTTAAAGGAAGCCAGTGAGTAATAAACTTGTATGTTACTCACTTGTGACCACCTGAGTCCACCTGACAGGAAATGGGGAAAGTGCAACAAAGAAGAAACAGGCTGAGTTCAGTTCTCTTTAACCTAAGCCACAGAGGCTGGGGATAAGAGGAAAGGCTGGCTGGTCTGAAGTGAAGGGAAGAGAGTGACTCCCAAACTTGGCAGCTGGTACCCATAACCTAGCTGGGATAGCTAGGGCTGAGATGACCAGAACCTGAGCAAACGAAGAGGAAGATGTTTGACACTGAACTGGTGTTAAGTTGCTGCAATTTGATGACTTGAGCTGGGCTGGACTTTACTTGTTCATGGATCCAGATGCCTGAAGTTTCCAAGCAGAACAGAAGATTCTCCAGAAAGAAAGGATCATACTTGTCTCCTCAGAGTACTAGTTTGATAGCAATGGGCAAATTAAAAATTAACTATTTAAAATGAGGGGAGATAAAGGCATGAAGTGGCTGGCATACATGTTTTTATGGGTGTAGTTAATCTTAAACTGATGGTGAAGGGAATGTTAATTTTTGAAGTATAAAAGGGATAATGACTAGAAAAGCCAGGGGGATGGCCTGCGGTGTAGTAAATTACCTGGTATGGCTTTTCTAACCATAAATCTTTGTAATCTATGGTGAAATTTGCTGTGGGCAACTGAGGAGGTCCTGATGGTAAATGTTATCCACCTGGGGTATTTCTATTGGGAACAGCACAAAGTAATATTTTGGGAAGTTCATTCTCTTTTAGGTACTTAGAATTCTGATACTATGATTGGTTGGTTTAGCCACTCTGCCAGGCTCAAAAGGAAGCCTCCTAGAGGCAGAACTCTCTCTGACTGCTGGCTGAGAAGGACATGCTGCTGAAAGAGACACACACCCCTGGGAAAGAGAGGCAAGAGACATGCATTGCTGAGAGAGACACCGAGGGACACACACTGCTGGGAGAGAGACTGTGAAAGACTGTTGGCTGAGAGATGGTGGGCTGAGAGACACTGAGCGTTTTTTCTGGGCTTGGATTGTAGCCTGTTGCTTTCCTAACAGGCCCATGGTCTGTGGGTTCTGTGTGACCACTGCAGTGAATTGTCGAAACCAGCAGAGTTGTGGTAGGTGCTATGGGAGGAATGCTGGTATCAGGGTTGGTGAAAGGGCTGGAGGGAGGTAACATGTCCAACCTGATAGTAATGGGCCTTGGGCTACTGATAGTGATTCTGTTTTCCTCTTGCACAGTTAGAGAAGGTCAGAAGATGTGACCTCCCTGCCCCTTTAGCAATCCCAATCAAGTTGTAAACACAATACTTAATGAATTTAAGCTTTGACTACTGAGCTACATCTACTGCATTTAAAAAATATGAAAGAAAGGCAAAATACGCTAAACTCAAGTAAAGGATGGTACCAAAACTTAACTGACTGGTCACCATGGGCAACAACCCTTCTTATCAGCCTGATAGGTCCACTAGTGTTACTTCTACTTGGCCTCATCATTGCACCCTGCCTGTTCAACATCCTAATCAAGTTCATACGTAATAGGATTGGGCTGTGAAATTCATGATTCTTAGAACCCAGTACACGACCCTTGATACTCAAGAACAGAATAATGAATCAATGATTTGATTCTCAAGCAAAAACAGTAGGGAATGAAGTAAGTGACTCTATTTTGTAACTCTATTTGTGTAATGTCCAGCTCTGGCTGGCAGTATCTTGCTAAAACTCCATTTTATGTGGCTGAAGTAAACATCTCATCCTGCTCCCACTCCCAGTGAGTTAGGGAGTGCCCCTTTTGTCTTTTTTTCTCCTCCCTCCTAGACACATAAAGCAGCTAAATCACCCCTCAATGAACACCTGCTAGAACACGTACTTCGGGGTGATTATCAGAACTCCCATCACCCCTCGATGGACACCTGTGCTAGAGCATGTACTCTAAGGTGGTTATCAGAACTAACTTCCCTCACCCCTCGATGAATACCTGTGCCAAAGCATGAACTCTAAGACCTTGAAACTGCAGCTTCTGCTTCTGTATTATCGCTTGCTTGCCTGCTTTATAAAGGCTGCCTGAAATGTTGCTGCAGCATAGAAGCATGTTTCAGCTCCCTGCAGTCCATGAGCCTAAATAAAACTCTTTTGCCCAAAAGTGGACATTATAGTGGCTATTAATTTAACTGAACCCACAACAGTACTATGTTGGGGCACCAATTAATCACTCTAAAAAAATGGTAAATAAAGAAAAAGATCAAGCATGTATTGTGCCTTTCTTTATTTAAAACTGTATTTTAGGGCAAATGATAGATAAATGAAGGAGATCTCTTTTTTATAGAAAATTCCCAGGTAATAAATGAAGAGATAGTAAAATTAGAAAATCATCATTTTGCAATCGTTAATATAATCATATTGACACAATAGCCATTACAATGGGCTCAAATATACCAAAGATCATGAAGATGGCACAAGACTGGACTAAGTTTCATTCTGTTATCCATAAAGTGACCATAAGTTGGAGCTGGCATGACAACAACTAACAGCAACAAATGTAATAATATATCTAAAACACTCATCAATGGATTCTAAAACCATTAAAAACCAACTAAACCCAATGATCAATCATTATTATTAAAAGTGAGACCACCAGGCATTCATGACCTTCCTGTTGTGATGTAATAGCAAGTACACAGCACCACCTAAGAAATAGTTTTGCCAAAAGAAATTGAACCTGGAACTAATCTAGTCTCTAGATTTAACTACTGATTTACAGGAAATAGCTACCAATTTGCTAGAGAAACAAGTAAAACAACTGTATAGGAAACAACCAGGCAAACCCAGATAATGAGACCTTCTTCAAAACAAATGACCTAGTTTCTCCAACAAACCAATGGCAGGAGGAAAAAAAGACTACTACTGGAGGAAAGAAAAGAGAAATTTTTGAGACACAACAGCCACAGCCAAGGTGTGGACGTTGTTTGGATCCTATAATGAACAAAGTAAGTGTAAAGAGACATCTCTCAGATATTCAGGCAAATTTGAATGCAGACTGAGTGTTACATAATATTAAGTTTATTGTTAATTCTATGAAGGGTGACAATTTTGTGGCAGTGATGTGGGAAAAAATGTCCTCATTAGTTAAATATCCATAGTGAAGTATTTATAACAAAATAGAATGGCTCCATAGGTTTTCCAAGGCAGTAAATCTTTAGAGAAGCATACCGCCACATCTTTCTCTCATGAAGCAGTTGATGGGTTTGAACTGCCAATCTTTTGGTTCAAA
>NW_006922403.1:804125-805091 GCF_000298275.1 Orycteropus afer afer
AGAGAAAAGAATGGAATCTTCTCAAATTCATTCTATGAAGCGAGCATAACCCTGATACCAACACCAGGCAAAGACACCACTAAAGATGAAAACTGTGGACCAATATCCCTCATGAATATAGATGCAAAAATCTTCAACAAAATCCTAGCCAGTAGACTCTAACGACATATTTTTTAAAAAATAATAATACATCATGAACAAGTGGGAGTCATATTAAGTATGCAAGGATGGTTAGAGATTAGAAAAACAATCAACCTAATCTATCACATAAGTAAAATAAAGAAAAAGAAACATGTGATCATCTCAGTTGATATAGAAAAGGCATTTGATAAAATCCAACACCGATTCCTGATAAAAATTCTCAGCAAAATAGGAATAGGAGGGACATTCCTCAACATAATAAAGGATATATATGCAAAACCAATAGCCAACATTATTCTCAGTGGAGAGAGACTGAAACCATTCCCCTGCAAACAGAAACCAGATGATGTCCTCTATCACCACTTCCATTCAACATCGTACTGGAAGTCCTAGCCAGGGCAATAAGGCAAGAAAGGGAAATTAAAGGCATCCAAATTGGTAAAGAAGAAGTCAAACTATCCTTATGTGAAGATGATGTGAACCTATACATAGAAAACCCAAGAAACTCAGCAAGAAAACTACTTAAACTAATTGAAAGATTTAGCATGGTGGTAGGATACAAGATCAATATACAAAAATCAGGTGGATTCTTCTACACCAGAAAAGGAAATAAGGAAATCAATACCTTTTACAATAGCTACCAAAACATAAAATACTTAGGAATAAATCTTAACAGGGACACAAAACACCTAGTTGTTGTGGTTGTTAAGTGCTGTCAAGTCATTTCCGACTCATAGTGACCCCATGCACAGCAGAACAAAACACTGCCCCATCCCACGCCAGCCCCACAATCCTTGCTATACTTGAGCCCATCATCACAGCCAC
>NW_006922403.1:808101-816383 GCF_000298275.1 Orycteropus afer afer
CTGGTTAGCAGTCAAATGCCTTAAGCACTACACCACCAGAGGTCCTATCTTTTGGTTAGGAGTTGAATATTCTAACTACCAGGGCTCTCTTGTTAGCCATTACAAAGATGCAAATCAGAACTATAATGAGATACCATGTCACTCTTGCAAAAATGATCAAAAAACAATGAATGCTGGTGAGGTTGTGAGGAGACTGGAACATTTACCCACTTCTAGTGGGATTGTAAAATGGTACAACCACTATGGAAAATGGTACAGCACTTCCCCGAAAAACTAGATAGAAATACCTTGTAATCCAACAGTTCCACTTCTAGGTATATACCCGAGATCCACTAGCAGTGATTTGAATAGACATATGCACACTTAAGATCAACTAGCAGTGATATGAATAGACATATGCACACTTATGTTCACTGCAGCACTAGCTGCAATCAAACAAAAAAAAATGGAAACAACCTAAGTGTACATCAACAGATGAACAAACAAAATGTGGTATATATATACAATGGAACACTATGCAATTTAAAGAATAATGATGAATTTGTGAAAGATAACATGGATATATCTAGAGGACATTATGCTAAGTGAGATAAACCAATCAAAGAAGGACAACTATTGTATTACCACACTTTTATAAAAAGATAAAAATAAGTATACACAGAAATTAACATTCTTTGATAGTTACCAGGGGTAGGAAAAGGAGGGAGGGGAAATAATTCTCTGGACAGTTGTTGATGTTATATACCGTTGAGTTGATTTTAACTCATACCAACCCTATGTACAACAGAAAGAAACACTGCCCAGTTCTGTGCCATCTTCACAATCCTTGCCATGCTTGGCCACTGTTGCAGCCACCGTGTCAATCCATCTTGTTGAGGGTCTTCCCTTTCTTCACTGACCTTTTGCTTTGCCAAGCATGGTATCCTTCTCTGGAGATTGGTTCCTTCTGACAACATGACCAAAAGCATGAAAGATGAAATCTGGCCATTCTCACTTCTAAGTAGCATTCCAGCTGTATTTTCTCCAGAACAGATTCATTTGTTCTTCTAGCAGGCCATGGTACATTCAATATTCTTTTGCCAACACCAGAAATCAAATGCATCAATTCTTCTTGGGTTTTCCTTATTCATTATACAGGTGTCACATGCATATTCAGCTATTGAAAACACCACAGCTTGAGTCAGGCGCACTTTGGTCTTCAAAGTGACTTCTTTGTTTTTTAACACTTTAAAAAAGTCTTTTGTGGCAAATTTGCCCAATGCAATATGTCATTTGATTTCTTGACTGCTGCTTCCATGGATGTGGATTGCAGTGTCTGACTCTATTCTGTAGACAATGGTTGTTTTTGGTGATGGGAAAGGCAATACTGATGTGTAGGAAGTGTGCACAACTTAACCAAGGTTAATGATGACACTAAGAAGCACACAAGAACAAGGGATGTTATTGGTAAATGCTATAACATACAATTTTGCAACAGCAGCAGTAACAATCAAAAACTATATGAATGGTTACATATATATATATATGTATATGAAGGTGCCTGTGTTTATATACATGTTCATGTATCTGTATCTGTATACATGATTGTGCATGCTGCACGTGTATTCATACACATAGGAGGCACAGTCATGATTATTTCCCAGGCATAACCAACACCTCTTAGGATTGATTTAGTGGATTTGAAAGATTAGGCCTATAGTCTCATGTGATAACTCGGTGAATTGGCACAACATAGTCCATAAAGTTTCTACTCTACATTCTATTTTGGTAAGGAGATTCTGGGGTCTTAAAGTCTTGAGAGATACCATCAAAGATATAACTATTGATCTCTATTTATCTGGAGCAGAAGAGAAGGAAGGAAACCAAAAACTCAAGAAACTAGTCTACAGGACTAATGGCCATATCCTGAGACCAAAAGAACTAGATGGCACCTGGCTACCACTAATGACCATTTTGACCTGGGATATAATAGATGGTCCCAGATAGAATGGGAGAAAATTACAGAACTTAACTCAAATTATTTTCTTAAAAAAAAAAAAAAAAAAAGTCACATTTACTAGACTGGTGGATACTAGAGGAACCCTTCAGGCTATCCCTCTGAGATACCATTTAAACTTTGAACTGAAACCACTCCTAGAGGTCACGTTTCAGCTATATAGATTGGCTCATAAAATACACATCATCTATGAGTACTGAGGAACTCTGGTGGCATAGTGCCAAAGGCACTTGACTGCTAACCAGAAGGCTGGCAGTTCAAGCCCACCAGCCACTCCTTGGAAGGAAGATTGGGCAATCTACTTCTGTAGAGATACTGCTTTGGAAACCCAAGGAGGGGTTGCTATGAGTCGGATCCAACTAGACGGCAGTGAGTTTTGTTTGTTTTTTTGGTATGAGTACTGTGCTCCCTTAAAAAAAAATAAAATAAAATCATCTAGATGAGACCAATCAATATTTACCCTAAAGAAAAGATGAGAAGGTTAGGGAAAGAAGGGAATTAAGTTAATGGAAATGGAACAACCTGAATGGAAATAATAAGAATGTTGACACTGTGGAAAATGTAATCAATGCCACTGAACAGTATGTACAGAAATTGTTAAATGGAAACCTAATTTGCTATGCAAACATTCCCTAAAATCACAATAAAATATTTTTTTAAAAAAACATAGTAATACCATTAAAAATAAACTTGATTTTCCCCCTTAGTGAACCATAGAGTGACTTTCATCATTGATGTGTGTGTGTTCCATCATTGACAAGCAAATAAATTCTGTGCTTGCTTAGGGATGACTTTAGTAGTTACGGTCTATAAAACTAGAAGCAGGAGGAGATTCTCCCTGATAGAACAGGAGACAGGCTCTCTCTTAAGGAAGACTTTGGTGGCTTTAGGCAGCTGCTGATGGAACCAGTGCTGCACCACAGGCTGGAAAGTACTCCTACAGACATCCCCACTCCCACCCTCACCTCACTCTTGGCTTCCCCATTCCTGTGGTTCTTCCATCACTATCTTGCTGCTTGTGTGAGCTGGCAAACTCTTTCCTCAGGCCTCATCCCATTCCTTCATGGTTTAGGACACTTACAGGAAAAGTACTTCTTCTGAAGCTGGCCTCACATAAGTCACCCTCCCCCTGCTACCAGAGTCCCTCTGCATGTCCACTCATTGTAACTAACATGAAGGCCAGGCATTATGGGTTCACCAGCACTCATCCCCACTCCTAGGAGCTCACTACACCAATGGAGAGCTGACTCAGAATATGGAAAATAATCAAAAAGTCTTGCTTAATTTGGTTTCAGTGTTATTGTTTGTGTGTGGTTTAGTTTAGTTTTCTTACAGATTCACTAACTAAGCAAATGAAAAGGCTTTTTGGGAGCATCTGTTCCTTGGGCAAGTCATGTCTGGTTTGGTCTTTTTTTTTTTCTGAGACGTAAAATATCTTAGTGACAAAAACAGGTCTTCCAAAAGGGACTGTAAAGATAGTTCTTTCTACCAAAAGAAACAAACTAAACTCACTGCCGTGGAGTCAATTCGATTCATAGTGACCCCTCCTTGGGTTTCCAAGGCAGTATCTCCATGGAAGTAGATTGCCCAGTCTTCCTTCTAAGGAGTGCCTGGTGAGTTTGAACCACCAGCCTTCTGGTTAGCAGTAAAATGCCATAGATACTATACTACAATCACTTCAAGGGGCAGTGGTAAAATTCAGTGGTGGTTCAGAAGTAAAATTCTTGCCTTCCATAAGGAAGACCCAGGTTCAACTTTCAGCCAGTGCACCTCATGGGCAGTCACCACCCATCTGTCAGCAACAGGTTTCAGAGGCACTTTCAGACTAAAACAAACTAGGAAGAAAGGCCCAGTGATTTACTTTTGAAAGCAACAGTGTTTACTTCTGTTGTGCATAGGGTCAACTTGATGGCTAACAATAACAGCAGCTACTCTAAGCAGATGATTTGTTTTCAGCAGTAAGGTAAACTTTAGTATTCCTCTGAACCTACTGATCTGCCTCATACCCCACATCTGTGCAAGTTAAGGTCTCTAAAGTGTCTTTTATCACTTTACTAGGTGTGATATACTTGGTTTGGAAATACATATTTCAACCATTATATACTAAACTTCTACCTGGCCTTAGTATAAAGCTAATATACCTGGCTAGGTATACTAAACCTGTAACTAATTCTCACCAAGAGATCAAGGTAGATGTCAATTATGTGATCACAGTGGCTCTTCATGGAGCCCTTTGAGGCAAAGCTTAGTCCTTTCTCCAGCTGTCTCACAATTTTATAATTTTCACACTCCTTTCCACTTCCTTCTCTCCTACGTTGCTTGCCATAGGGTACAGTTTAAGGGTTCTCCCCATCTTTCTTTTTGACTAGAGACTCTCTCAGGTAGCATCCAGAGTACCATTTTCCTTCCCAGGGCATACACATTCTGTCTCTCATCCATTAATCTGAATCTCTTTCCTATTTCATCTCCATTAATTAGTCTAACATAGTCTTCTGAAATATATATGCTCCAGGTATTCCTGGACAATTCTTAGCCCAAATATTCAAATGTCTGTTCTCATTGGCCCTACAATCACCAAGATGTCCTGAACATTCTTATCTATGTAAATCCATAATGTATCTTCTAGCTTGCTCCTGACACCTATATCCTCATAGCGTCCTCAAGAAGAGCAGTGTTTCAGAGCTCTGTTACTTCTGGGTCCAGTAAAGTCCCATTCCTAGTAGATTTTTCATGCATATTTATGATGCCCAGTTCAAACCTACCAGCCACTCCTCTGAAGAAAGGTTGGGCAATGTACTTTCATAGTGATACTGCCTCAGAAACACAAGGAGGGGTTGCTATGAGTTGGGTCCAACTCAATGGCAAACAACAAATACACTGAATTTAGCAAACCCACACCCTAAGTATAAATTATGATTATGTGTTTGGAACTTGCCTAGAGGCAGTTTGCTACAACAGGAAGAACTTCAAATGTACAGACAGAAGGCTTTCACTTATTCATTCTATAGGTCTTTATGGAGTTCCTGTTGTTAGCTGGTGTTGTGTCAGTCCTTGAGTCATGGTGACCCTATGCACAACAGAACAAGACACTTCCCAGTCCTGCACCATCCCCATGATTGGTTGAATATCACAATGAAGTAGATCCCAAACCTTTCTTCCTAGTCCATCTTACTCTGGAAGCTCCACTGGAATCTGTTTAGCATCAGAGCAACACACAAGCCTCCACTGACAATGGGTGGTGGCTGCACATGAGGTGCATTAGCCAGTGCAATGTAGTAAATTACCTGGTATGGCCTTTCTAGCCATAGTCTTTGTAAACTTCATGGTGGAATTTACCATGAGCAGCTAAGTAGCTCCTGATTGTTAAAGTCATCTGCCTGGGGTATTTCTGTTGAGAGCAACATGAAGCAATTTTCTGCGATGTTTGCTCTCTCTCAGGTGTGTGTAATTCTGGTGTTGGGATTGGTTGGTTTTGCCACTCTGCCAGACTTAAAGTGACCCCTCCTAGAGGCAGAGGGAAGGAATATCTACCACTGTTTGCTAAGAGAGATGCATGGCTGAGAAAGTCTCCCTGACTGCCAGCTAATAAAGATGTGCTATTGAGAGAAACGTGCTGCTGAGAGACGTGAGTCACACTGCTGAGAGAGAGATGTGAGAGACATGCACTGCTGGGAGAAAGAACTGCTACTGAGAGAGACTGTTGGCTGAGAGATGGCCAGCTCCGAGAGACTGAGAGCATTCTTGAGCTTGAATTGCAGCCTACTGCTTCCCTAATAAACTCCACAATCTATGACTTCCATGGGGCCACTGCAGTGAATTATCAAACCCAGCAGAGAGGTGCTAAGTGCCACAGGAAGAAAAGTTGGTGTCAAGGTTAGAGGGCTGGAGGGTGGCAGCATGTCTGGCATCAGGCTGCTGCTGATGATTCTGTCCTCTTCTTGTGTGGTTAGAGGAGGTCAGAAGATATGGCCTCCTTGCCCTTTTAGCAGCCAAGAACTGAACTCTGATTTCCCAAATGGAAAGTGAAATTCCAGCACTAAGCCACCAATCCTCACATTATTGAGTCTCTACTTAAAACTAATTCTGTATTGGAAAACTTACAAAACTGAGTCCAATAGATGCTACAGGAAAAAATTGCTTCAAAGGGGAAAGAATCAAAAAGGTCATTCCTCTCTCACCTCAAGCCTTTCAGTCTCCCTCTAGTGTCCCCCGTGGGCAGAGCCCAATAGGAAGCTGGCTGGGAAGAGAAATGAGGCTCACAAAGACCCAGCCCAAACAACACAAACAAAGTAGAGTATATAGAGAGGCGAGTTTGTAGCTGAGAGACAAAAATTTATAACTGGCATAGCCACTGTGCTCTGTAAATATCAAGGCAGAAGTGTGCTTAGAGACTTCTTATCACCCAATAGCACTGGAAAACTATCCCAAGGACAGTTTTGCACTTCACTGCATTTTTACCTCTGAAGATTATTTCTTAGTCAAAGTTCCAGATACATTTTTTTTTCCTCTTCTTCTCAGTTTCCTTCATCTTCTCCTTAGATTCTCTCCCTCTAACCACTGGAGGAAGAAGAGAGAGTGGTAGAATTCTTACATTCCATGAGGGAGACTCGGGTTTGATTTCCTGTCAGTGTACCTCAAACACAGCCGTCACCCATCTGTCAGTGGAGAACTGTGGGTTGCTGTGATGCTTAACAGGTTTCAGTGGAGCTTCCAGACTAAGACAGACTAGGAAGAAAAGCCTGGCAACCTACTTCTGCAAATTAGCCAATGAAACTCTATGCATGCAATAGTTCAATCCTGTTGTGCCTGGGCTTGCCCTGAGTCATGAGCCAACTCAATGGGAGCTGACAACAACACACTGGGGAATTTCTCAGCCCACTGTCCACATCCCACCACCTAAGGAGGTCACAATGAGATCTAGATAGGATAGAAGATCAAAGTATGATTTTCAAGTCAGATAGACATGAGCCATTGGACAAGGGACTTCTCTGATCTTTGGCTTTCTTAATACTTAAAAAGCAATAATACATTTCATAAGATAACATACATAGAGGACTACTGAACCCAATCTCTGACACATAATAGGAGTTTCAGTAATGTCAGTCCTCCCCTATTGTTGTAAATCCTAATCTCTTCCTGTTTTGGGAGGTGTAGCTGCTGGGGAAAAAACACATCCTCATCTTGTTCAGCTAGTCAGTGGTAGGAAGGCTGACCTACTCATTTTATTCACCTGCACACATTTTCTCCATTCCCTCTGTCTGTCTTTGTCACTAATGAACTGGTTTTTCTGCTTCTGTGGGTTAAAGATTCTCTTTCTGTAGCATGGAGGCTGCTCAGGACTAAATCAGAATCTATGTTCAAGAAGAGAAGAATTATTCATGCACCATCAGAGACTGAAAATTTTAATGCTGGAAACAACCATCATCAAGCTGAAAAAGACTTCAGAAAACATTCATAGTGGTGAATGCAAAGGAAAATCTGTGTCTAAGTCATTATTCCACTACCTAATTGTCATGGCTCCTTGGACAAGTTACTTAAAACTCTCAGACTCTTACTTTTCCTACCTTAGAGTCAGGGTAATCAAGGTAATTAAACATAGATTGTTTACTAGAATTCAGTCAGTAAACTATTATAACCAATTTGATTGAAACATTTCATTAGGTGACAAACATGAAGTTATTTTCTTTTTCCAAAAACTGCTAATGATACTTCAGTCCAGTTTAATAACTTTCTGTTACTAGAATCTTCTTCTGGTTTTAATCTATAGGCTTGTCTGTTTTCACACTTCAATCACACACCCTATTCAAAGCTCTCCCCCAGCTCCTGTATAGGGGGATCTTGAGCTGTGGAATGCCAGGGCTGGGGAGGAGGGGTGACCAGGTGCCTATGCTACCCCTCTTTCTTCCTCACACTTAGTCCTCTAAGATCAGGCTACAGGGACTAATATTGCTCTCTCAGATGAACTGCTGTTTATTAGCAGCAAGGTTGCTGCTCCATTGGGTTACTTACTACCACTTCTCTAACTAACACTAAATGGATTCCTTTGTACTGTTGTTGTTGGATGTCATCCAGTCAATTCCAACTCACAGTCAGACCACATGTGACACAGGAGTAGTGCTCCATAGGATTTTCTAGGCTGTAATCTTCACAGAACTACATCTCCAGGTCTTTCTCCCATGGAGCCCACTGGGTAGGTTCCAATCACCAAACTTTCAGTTAGCAGATGGGGACATAACACTTGCACCACCAGGGCTCCTCTGTATTAGAGATATCTAAAGCCTGCCCC
>NW_006922403.1:817548-818708 GCF_000298275.1 Orycteropus afer afer
AAACACAGAATTACCATATGACCCAGCAATCCTAATTGCCCAATCCTAGCTATATACCCTAAATGATTGAATGCAGGAACACAACAGAAACTTGTACAGTAATGTCCATTGCAGCCCTATTCACAATGACCAAAGGTCGGAACAAATTAAATGTTCATCAGCATATGAATAGATAAACAAAATGTGGTATATGCATACAATAGGATACTGGCTGAGGCACTTGACTACTAACCAGAAGGCTGTAGGTTCAAACCCACCAGCCACTCCTCAGAAGGAACGTTGGGCACTCTACTTCCGTAGTGATACTGCCTCAGAAACCCAAGGAGGGGTCACTACGAGTTGGGTCCGACTCGACAGCACATAACAACAACAACAAAGAGAAATGAAGTTCTGATATATGCTACAACATGGATAAGCCTTGAAAACATTATGCTAAGTGAAATAAATCATTCACAAAAGGACATATTATAGCAAGCAAATGAATAGAGACCAAACTGAATAGTGGTTACCGGAAGTGGGATGGAGGGAGAAAAAGTGAGTCATTGTTTAAGAGGCACTGAATTTCTGCTAATGATGACAGAATAATTTGGAAAAGGATAGTGACTGATTGTACTACTACATGCATGTAATCAATGTCACTGAATTACTCATGTTAAAATAAGTCCACTCCTCAGTTATCAACTTGGTTAGGTTCCAAAGATCAGGTCATTATGTGAAATACAGCATTAAATGAGAATCAGGGGCCATGCCTCATCTTTAGCACCAGTGCCCCTCCCCCACAATTGCTCACCACCCATCAGGTACTCTAGCACGTTTCAGTATATGTGTGGTAGGTACAGCAGGCTCCACTTCCCTACCACACTTTCCCCACCACTGCAAAACCTGCAGGGGATAAAGGTGGTAATAGTGGTGGCCTGGACATTGCCCACTTCCCACCATCTGCTGCCTTCTGCCACCCACCACCTCCTGCTGCCCACTGTCTCCACCACATGCCCTGGGCGGGGACATTACTCACCCTACATCTGCCCTGGCCCCACAGCCCCCTTTCCCTCTTCCCCTACTGACCTCCCTGGCGCCTATGGCCCTTGCCCAGACTCCTCCTGCCTGCTTAAAACTTCACATCAGAGGAGTTCCGGCAAGATGGCAGACTAGGCACAAGG
>NW_006922403.1:848662-850209 GCF_000298275.1 Orycteropus afer afer
GTGGAGCACAGCTCCAGTTGGAAACAAACGAGGCCATAATGAGTCAAAATCAACTGCAAAATAACTGCTATGTTTTTTGTTTTGTTTTGTTATTTTCTCCTGCTTTTTTTTATTGTAGTGAAAACATACACAGCAAAGTGTACTCCAACACAACAACATCTGCTTTTACAACTTAATAACATTTGGTTACATTTTTCATGGTGTGCCACCATTATCATGAACCTCATCCAAAACATTTCACCACCATTAACATAAACTCAGTGCCCCAAAACAAAAATTCACCTTTTCTCCCTCCCTGCCACCCCTGGTAACCATTAATAATCTTTCATTTTAAGTTCAACAAGGCAGAAAATAACAAATGTTGGCAAGGGTGTGGAGAGATTGGAACTTTCACAGACTACTGGTGGGACTGTAAAATACTACAGTCACCATGGAAACTGCATGGTGTTTTCTTTAAAAATTGGAAAGAGAAATACCACTTAGTCCAGCAATTCTACTACTAGGAATATATCCTAAAGAGATGAGATGAGCAAACATATGCACACCCATGTTCATCACAGCACAATTCACCACAGCAAAGAGATGGAAACAACCTAAGTGCCCATCAACAGATGAATGGATAACCAAACTATGGTACATTCATATAATGGAATACTATCCAATATTAAAGAATAATGAAGAATACAAGAATCATCTCACAATGTGGATGAATTTGGAGGACATTATCCTGAGTGAAGTGTCAATCACAGAAGAACAAATATTATATGAGTCCATTATTATATATATGTCAAGGAAATATTTACACAGAGAAGGAAATTTACTTTGTTGGTTACCAGGGATGGGAGGGAAGGCAGAAGGCAAACGTCTGACTAGCTGAGAGTCATATGTTGATTTGGGTATAGGGAAAGGCAATATAGCAAAAGTGTGTTACCAGCACAGTAACAATAGGGAAAAGAAGGACACAGAAATGTGCACAACAGAGGCAAATACTATTACATACACAATACTGCATTACCAGTGGCAGCAAAAACTAGGGTATTTACTTTGGGTAAATGCATAGCGAAGTTAGAATGCTCCTTGGAAGCGAGAATGGCCAGACTTCGTCTCACCTGCTTGAGTCATGTTGTCAGAAGGAACCATTCCCTAGAGAAGGATATAATGCTTGGTAAAGTGGACAGTCAACAAAGAAGGGGAAGGTCCTCAATAAGATGGATAGACACAGTGGCCACAACGATGGGCTTAGGTACAGCAAGGATTATGAGGCTCGCACAAGACAGGGCAGTGTTTCGTTGGGCTGTGCCTAGGGTCGCTATGACTCAGGGATGACCCAATGGCACCTAACAATAACAACAAAATGCATAGACAGGTGAGAAGATCAGGTGGGCAGGTGAACAAGAATATATGGTTGCATAGTGCCTAAGGCATTTGACTGCTAACCAGAAGGCTGGTGGTTCAAACCCACTAGCCACTCCTCAGAAGGAAGGTTGGGCAATCTACTTCTGTAGTGATACTGCCTCGGAAACCCAAGGAGGGGTCACTATGAGTCA
>NW_006922403.1:850954-852570 GCF_000298275.1 Orycteropus afer afer
GCCTTGCAGTAATAGGCCTTGGGTTACTGCTGTCTTCCTCTTGTGAGATTAGAGGAGGTCAGAACATGTGGCCTCCTTGCCGTTTTTGCAAGGACCATAGTCTCAGGGGACATCAAGCTCACTTGGAACAACACAGTACATAAAAATTTTGTTCTACATCCTACTTTGGTGAGTAGCAACCAGGGTCTTAAAAGCTTTCTAGCAGCCATCTAAGATGCAACTATTGGTCTCACCTCATCTGGATCAAAGAAGAGTGAAAAAAATTGAAGTCATATGGAAAAAAATTAGTCCAAGGGTATGATAGACCATGGGGACCACAGCCATCATGACCCTGAGACAAGAAAACTAGATGGTGCCTGGCTACCAATGCCAACCACTCAGAAAGGGATCAAAATTGGAGATCCTGTATAGAGTAGGAGGATAAAAGTGGAACAAAATTCAAAAACACAAAAGCAATCAGAATTACTGGTCAGATAGGGACTGGTGGAAACCCCAAGACATCGGGCCCAGAACTGGACTCCCTTCCATGGATTACCTCTCAGCCAAACAGTAGAAAGACCTACACGTAGAACAGCTAAACCAAGGAGATGCATCCACCTACCCTAAGAAAATGCACCCCTCACATCAATCAACTATGAGACATCAGAAGGCATGTTGTGCAGAATGGAATGCACAGATAAGAGGGACCCAGGGACAGGCTAGTGACAGAAAAGAAATGGGAGAAAAGCTTTCTGCTGTTGGGATTGCAATCGAGGCAGTGAAACCAAATGTGTATGAACTTTTGAAAGGAAAATTAATCTATTTTATAAATTTGCACCCAAATAACAATCAAAAATATAATATTAAAAAAAGGCAGCCCTACTCTGTCACATGAGGTGACTATGAGTGGAAAATGGACTGGACAGAATTTAACAACAACAATGACTTGGTATAATGCAGATTCTAATCCAGTATGTGTGGGAAGTGGTAATAATTTGCTTTTCTAACAAGCTCCTGAGTGCGTAGTGCCTAAGGCATTTGACTACTAACCAGAAGGCTGGCGGTTCAAATCCAGCAGCCACTCCTTGGAAGGAAGATTGACCAATCTACTTCCATAGAGATACCACCTCAGAAACCCAAGGAGGGGTCGCTATGAGTCGAATCAACTCGATGGCAGTGAGTTTGGTTTTTGGTTAACAAGCTTCTGGGGTCTGAGGGTGCTGCTGATCTTGTGACCTCACTTGAAAGTAGTCAGGATTAGAAGCGCTGGCTCAGTATTTAGATCTGCTGTGAAATACAGTTCCCTCATCTATGGGAAAGGGCTGGTTGATAGCAAGCTGTCAGTAACTTACCTGTTTCTTTCATGTTGTGATGGTGAGGCAGTTTAAAGACAGGAAAGGAAGACTAAGGACAGATTGAGCACCTCTTGCTTTGAGCTCTATGGGTCACTCCTCCTCATCCTTGCCTTTCTGGTTTCCTGCTGACAAAGGGACACCAGATGCCCTCTCCTCACTCCTGCCACACAACACATACCCTCCTTTCAGAGCAGCCTGTGAGCTGTGTTTAGTTTTGCATAGCCAGGAGGCATTCTCATACACAAACCTGTTAGCCAGATGAAGGAGGTAAGGGAGGTGTCT
>NW_006922403.1:852764-854710 GCF_000298275.1 Orycteropus afer afer
TACTCTATACAAGAAAAATAATAATCTTTGATTTCTGTATATTTGTTTATTTCATATTAGTGAGATCTTACAGTATTTGTCCTTTTGTGACCAACTTATTTCACTCAGCATAATGTTTTCAAGGTTCAACCATGTTGTAGCATGCATCAGAACTTCATTTCTCTTTATGGCTGCACAATATTCCATTGTCTGTCTGTACCATATTATCACATTTTGTTCATCCATTCATCTGCTGATGAACATTTTTGTTGTTTCTACCTTTTTACCATTGTGAAAACTGCTGCCATGAATATTGGTAAACAGGTTTGTTTGTATTCCTGCTTTTACTTCTTCTGAGTATATGCTTAGGATTGGTATTACTGGGTCATATGGTAGTTCTATGTTCAACTTCAAAAGGAACTGTCAAAACTGTTTTCCCCAGTGACTGTACCATTTTACCTTCCCACCAAGGTGGTTGAGGGTTCCAGTTTCTCCACAACCTTCCCAGTCTTTTCTCTTCAGCATTGAAGCTTGGACATCATACAGAAGACCCATTTCTTTCTGGATCTAGGAACACTTATTTCCCCAAGGAAAAATCTTTGAGGCCAGGTGATGACTCCTGAACATTCCTGAGGGAAATATATCTGGAACCTTGCCTGAGGTGGCAGTTGTAAGCTGTTCTTCTTAGTAGATAAACCAGTAATCAGTTGCCATGAAGTTGATTCCAACTCATAGTGATCCCTTGTGTGTCAGAATAGAACTATGCTCCACAGGGCTTTTAATGTCTGGTTTTTCAGCAGCACATCACCAGGTCTTTGTTCTGAGGTGTCTCCCCAGAGTCCACCCAGGGACTCCAACCTCCAACTTTTCATTCAACAGCTGAATGCGTTATCCATTTACACCACCTAGAGAATCCCATAACATCTCCACTGACGCTGTAGTTGAAAATTTTATGTCGAAATCCCAGATATAGATGTCTGTCACTCCAGTGAGCAAGGCCTTATTACCTAAAACAAACTCTATTCAGGCCAAAAATTTAAAAAAAAAACATAAAACAGTGGCTAGATTTATGATCAGTTTAAAACTATTGTTAACTGACCTTCAACTTGGTTTCAACTCATAGTGACTTCAGGTTTAAACAAAACAAAACATTGCCTAGTCCTGTGCCATCCTCACAATCATTGCTCTGTTTGTGCCCATTGTTGTAGCCAGCATATCAATCTGTTTCATGGAGGGTTTCCCCAGTTTTCACTGACCCTTTATTTTCTCAAAAATAATGTCCTTATCTAACTAGATGGTGCCTGGCCACCACTGTCAACCACTTGGAGGGGTATCAGTGCAGGAGATCCTGGATGAGTGGGAGAACAATGTGGAACAAAACCCAAAATCATAAAAAAAGAGACTAGGTTTGCTGGTCTGACAGAGCCTGGTGAGATCCCTGAGACTATAGCCCCTAGTTACCCTTCAGGTCTGGACCTGAACTCAGTCCTATGGCTTCCAGCCAAACAATAGACAAGCATTTACATCAGGTAGATACACTCCTTGGAGCGATCAATCGATCAATTGAGAGAGTGGGAAGCAAGCTGTCACATTGTGGGGAATTGCAGTCACTGTCATGAAACAAAATGTGTATGAACTGCTGCATGGAACATGAATTTGCTCATTTTCCATAACTTTAAACCAAACTTTCACCCAAATCACAATAAAAATTTAAATAATTTTTTTTTAAAGTCCTTGTCTATTGATTAGTCTTTCCTGATGATGGGCCCAGAGTAAGTAAGCCAAAGTCTGTATCCTTGCTTCTGAGGAGTATTCTGTCTGTATTTCCTCCAAGACAGATTTGTTTGCTCTTTTGACTTTGTTGTTGCTGTGTGCTGTGGAATAAATTCTGACTCATAGTAACCCTATGGGGCAAAGTAGAACTGCCCTATAGGATTTCCTAGACTGTAATCTTTACAGAGGGAGCT
>NW_006922403.1:855305-856196 GCF_000298275.1 Orycteropus afer afer
TTTGGAAACACTGGGTCAGTGAGGAATGTTGAATTCTGTTAGCTAGTTTATAGTTAGGAAAAAGGACTACTAGGTGAAATAAAATGATAAACATTAGCCATTAATCTACTTCATGCAAGGATCTATGCTTGTCTATTGCCCATGGCAATATTAGAAAATTTATTTTCTGTAAATTGGGATCTAATATCATTGGATTGGGAACCCAATGGAAATCAAATCACTCAAAGTCTAGCAATCGAAGCTGGCCCTCTGCTTCCCTGATCTTTCTCCTTGGGTCTGCAAACAAGAGACCATAGTTTCCCTGCTGTGGATGTCATCTTCTTCACAGGTCCAACCTGGCTTACACCTGTCCAGGTATAAGCAAGACCATCTTGAGAGGGTGCCCTGGATGGAGACTCTGGTTTAATAGCTACATGACTAGACACCATCATGGTGAAAATACATAGTATATGATGAGCATTCTTGAATCTTGCTTCCTTGGGTCCTTTAAGAAGAAAATGATTCCTTTAACTTACTAGTACAAAGGCATAGCTGTGTGTACCAAGGACCACCACCAAATATGCCCAGCCCCACCTAAATAACTGAAAACTCAGCTCAAGCTGGATATATATATATATATATATATATATATATAAAAGAGAACTTCCAGCAAGATGGTGGAACAGGTAGACAAGCTACACAGACCCTCTGCATCAAACAAATGAAAAATCGATTGAAATTGACACAGAAGATAATCCTGAAACCCTGAGCTTTGAAGGGAAGGATAAATAAGTGTATTAAATACCAACTAGTAGAAGAACTTGAGTGAAAACAGTGAATAAGGAGACAAACAGAGCTGCAGACTGCCTGTCGACTGTGCTGAGGGTGCAGCCATTTTGAATATTTGCAAGG
>NW_006922404.1:0-571 GCF_000298275.1 Orycteropus afer afer
TTTCAGCAACAATAAAAAGAGCAGTTGCTGAGCCTGCTCATGGATAACCAAACACCTCATGGGGTTTGGTCTCTTGGTTTGGAGATTTCGGTCATAGTTCTTGGAACATTCCAGTTGCTTTAGTGCTTCTGTTTGTTTAGTGCTTCTGCTCTATCATCTAGTTCATTGTGTAGTGCGTGGCATCGCACAAGCTTGCACGTGGCCACCTAAGATACAATAACTGGTCTCTATTCACCTGGAGCACCAGAGGAAGAAGTGTCGGGAAGTGTGAGAGGAAATGGAATCTATGGCTAATTGCCTCCATGCCTCTCATAGCCTCCTTTGCTATGAGACTAGAACTGGATGGTGCCCAGCTTCCACTGCTAAACATTTTGATCAAAGATCCTCTACAAGAATCCTGATCAAATGGATGAAAAGCAGAATAGAATTACAAATGCTCCTGGACCCCACACTTTCTGGAGCCATCAGGCTAGATGAACTCCAGAAACTATGGCACTGAGATAATCATTAACCCTGACATGAAAATATCTCTGAAATGACCTTGAAACCAAACAATACTTCAGCTCAGCTA
>NW_006922404.1:2026-3825 GCF_000298275.1 Orycteropus afer afer
TTTTTTTTTCTAAGATTTAAGAAAATAGGAGGATGTACTGTGTTCATGGATTAGAAGACTACCATGGTACAGGTATTGGTTCTACAAAAATTTATGACCAGAATGCCAGCAAGAATTTTGTTGAAACATTCATGAGTATTCTAAAATATACATGAGAATATAAGGAATTAAAATAACTACAATAGTTTTGAAAAACAATAAAACTGGATGAATCACTCTATGTTAATACCTAGTATTTAAAAAAATATATATCAAACTCACTGCCATTGAGTTGATTCATCTCATAACAGCCCCTCTTTGGGTTTCTGAAACGCCAGCCTTCTGGTTGGCAGTCAAATGCCTTGGGCACTATGCCACCGGAGCTCCTAATATCTACTATGTTGTTGTTATGTGCTGTCGATTTGGACCCAACTCATGGCGACCCCGCTTGGGTTTCCGAGGCAGTATCATGACAGGAGTAGATTGCCCAACCTTCCTTCTGAGGAGTGGCTGGCGGGTTTGAACTGCCAGCCTTCTGGTGAGCAGTCAACTGCCTAAGACACTACATATAGAGACAAAATTCAAGAAAAAGAAAAAAAAAGAGTATGGTGGCACAGTAGAATATGGTGTTTTCTATGCGTTACACAGCTGTAACAAATTGAATTGGCAAAAACTGATACATAGATTTATAACAATCGTCCTGGTTACTGTTAAGTCAACTCCAACACATAGAGACCCTTAACTTATAGGACAGAATAGAACCGCCCCACATGGTTTCCAACGCATTAATCTCTACAGAAGCAGCCTGCCACATCTTTCTCTCATGAAGGGATGGTGAATTTGAACCCCTGACCTTTCAGTTAGCAGCCGAATGCTCAACCACTGCACCACAAAGACTCCTTAGACAAAAACAAAATGAGCAGTGCTTTCAGCAACAATAAAAAGAGCAGTTGCTGAGCCTGCTTATGGATAACCAAACACCTCATGGGGTTTGGTCTCTTGGTTTGGAGATTTCGGTCATGGTTTCTTGGAACATTCCAATTAACTGGCCTAATATTCTGTTTGTTTAGTGCTTCTGCTCTATATTCTAGTTCACTGCATAGTGCGTGGCATTGCAGAAGCTTGCACGTGGCCACCTAAGATAGAATAATTGGTCTCTATTCACGTGAAGCACCAGAGGAAGAAGAAGTGTCGGGAAGAGTGGGAGGAAATGGAATCTGTGGCTAATTGCCTCCATGCCCCTCATAGCCTCCTTTGCTATGAGACTAGAAGAACTGGATGGTGCCCAGCTTCCATTACTAAACATTTGGATCCAAGATCCTATAGAAGAATCCTGATCAAAAGGATGAAAAGCAGAATAGAATTACAAAATCTCATGGACCCCAGACTTTCTGGAGCCAACAGGGCTGGATGAACTCCAGAAACTATGGCCCTGAGATAATCGTTAAACCTGACATGAAAAATATCTCTGAAATGACCTTGAAACCAAACAACAGTTTAGCTCAGCTAGTAAGAAATGTCTGCCATGCGCATCCTGCTCTTTAAAGAACTATCTATATGTGATCAAATTGACGAAAGCAATGTCAAAGTTTAGATAGGAACCTTAGGAGGCAGTGACTTTCTGTTAAGAGAGGAGGAACAACTCAGAACACGACCATTAGAAGGGTTATGGAACTTGAAGAATGTAATCAATGTCACTGAATTGTACACAAAGAAACTGTTGAATCGGTGTATGTTTTGCTATGTACATTTTCAACAACAAAATAAATAACTTAAAAAATAAACAGTAGACGAACCAAAATCGAATTCTAATGAATGTT
>NW_006922404.1:4090-4592 GCF_000298275.1 Orycteropus afer afer
TGTCATAAAGGGTCTGTACGTGTCACAATCACCTTGCTGGCAGTGGCCTTGGTTTGATTTGGTTTGAGAGACTGCTAAGGGTAATGAAAACTTTTGGAAGTACAAAGTGAATGTAATTAACGGCACTGAATTGTACACTTAAAAATGGTTAAAAGGACAAATTTTTTATCATACATTCTTTACCACAATAATTATTAAAAAAGAAGAGTATTACTTATCAGGCCCAAGTGGAGCTTACTCCAGGGATGCATGTGCGTTCAATATCTAAAAATCCATATAATCTACCATATTAACAATCTAAACAAGAAAAATTACATGATTACATCGATTGACAAAAAATTCAACACCCATTAGTGACTAAAAACTACCAGAAAAGTTACAACACAGGGGAGCTTCCTCAATTTCATAAAGAAAATTTCAAACACATAAAAAATCCACTCTAACATCACACTCAATGAGAAGAGGCTCATTGCTTTCACCCTAAGATCAAAAACAAGTCAAG
>NW_006922404.1:5823-7048 GCF_000298275.1 Orycteropus afer afer
TGGGTTTGAACTGCCAGCCTTCTGGTTAGCAGTCAAGTGCCTTAGACACTACAGATAGAGACAAAATTCAAGAAAAAGAAAAAAAAAAGAGTATTATGGCACAGTTGCATATGGTAATTGTTGTCTATAAGTTACACAGCTGTAACAATTTGAATTGGCAAAAACTGTTTGATAGATAGATTTATAACAATCGTCCTGGTTACTGTCAATTCAACTCCAACACACAGAGACCCTTGACTTATAGGACAGAGTAGAACCGCCCCACATGGTTTCCAACGCATTAATCTCTACAGAAGCAGCCTGCTACATCTTTCTCTCATGAAGGACTGGTGAATTTGAACCCCTGACCTTTCAGTTAGTGGCCTAGTGCTCAACCACTGCACCACAAAGACTCCTTAGACAAAAACAAAATGAGCAGTGCTTTCAGCAACAATAAAAAGAGCAGTTGCTGAGCCTGCTCATGGATAACCAAGCACCTCATGGGCTTTGGTCTCTTGGTTTGGAGATTTAGGTCATGGTTTCTTGGAATATTCCAGTTAACTGGCCTAATATTCTGTTTGTTTAGTGCTTCTGCTCTATCTTCTAGTTCATTGCGTAGTGCATGGAGTCGCAGAAGCTTGCGCGTGGCTACCTAAGTTACAATAATTGGTCTCTATTCACCTGGAGCAACAGAGGAAGAAGAACTGTTGGGAAGAGTGGGAAGAAATGGAATCTGTGGCTAATTGCCTCCTTGCCTCTCATAGCCTCCTTTGCTATGAGACTAGAACTGTATGGTGCCCAGCTTCCACTACTAAACATTTTGATCAAAGATCCTCTACAAGAATCCTGATCAAACGGATGAAATGCAGAATAGAATTACAAATTCTCCTGGACCCCAGACTTTCTGGAGCAATCAAGTAGATGAACTCCAGAAACAATTGCCCTGAGATAATCTTTAAACCTTTATTAAATGAAAAATATCTCTGAAATGACCTTGAAACCAAACAACAGTTTAGCTCAGCAAGTAAGAAATGTCTGCCATGAGCATCCTGCTCTTGAGAGATCTGTATGTGATCAAATTGACGACAGCAACATCAAAGTTTAACTAGGAACCTTAGGAGGCAGTGAGTTTATGTTAAGAGAGGAGGAAAAACTCAGAACACGACCATTAAAAGGGTTATAGAACTTGAAGAATGTAATCAATGTCACTGAATTGTACACAAAGAAACTGTTGAATCGGTGTATG
>NW_006922404.1:7148-8610 GCF_000298275.1 Orycteropus afer afer
TTTGGTCTCTTGGTTTGGAGATTTAGGTCATGGTTTCTTGGAATATTCCAGTTAACTGGCCTAATATTCTGTTTGTTTAGTGCTTCTGCTCTATCTTCTAGTTCATTGTGTAGTGCGTGGAGTCGCAGAAGCTTGCAGGTGGCCACCTAAGTTACAATAATTGGTCTCTATTCACCTGGAGCAAAGAGGAAGAAGAGGTGTCGGGAAGAGTGGGAGGAAATGGAATCTGTGGCTAATTGCCTCTATGCCTCTCATAGCCTCCTTTGCTATGAGACTAGAAGAACTGGATGGTGCCCAACTTCCACTACTAAAGATTTTGATCAAAGATCCTCTACAAGAATCCTGATCAAACTGATGAAATGCAGAATAGAATTACAAATTCTCCTGGACCCCAGACTTTCTGGAGAGATCAAGCAGATGAACTCCAGAAACAATTGCCCTGAGATAATTTAAACCTTTATTAAATGAAAAATATCTCTGAAATGACCTTGAAACCAAACAACAGGTTAGCTCAGCAAGTAAGAAATGTCTGCCATGAGCATCCTGCTCTTTTAAGAACTATCTATATGTGATCAAATTGACGACAGCAATTTCAAAGTTTAACTAGCAACCTTAAGAGGCAGTGAGTTTATGATAAGAGAGGAGGAACAACTCAGAACACCACCATTAGAAGGGTTATAGAACTTGAAGAATGTAATCAATGTCACTGAATTGTACAAAAAGAAACTGTTGAATCGGTGTATGTTTTGTTACATACATTTTCAACAACAAAATAAATAACTTAAAAAATATACTGTACACGAAGCAAATCGAATTCCAATGAATGTTGAAAGAAGGCTGGAAAAAGAAAAATGAAAAACAGAGGGAATATTCAGAAAATAAAAGAGTAGATTGAAGCCTTAATGTATAAATAATCACATTGAACATAAATGGTCTCTAAATAGAGGAAGTAAAAGACAGAGGATGGCATGAGTCTGTCATAAAGGGTCAGTACGTGTCACAATCACCTTGCTGGCAGTGGCTTTGGTTTGATTTGGTTTGAGAGACTGCTAAGGGTGATGAAAAACTTTTGGAAGTAGAAAGTGAATGTAATTAACAGCAATGAATTGTACACTTAAAAACGGTTAAAATGACAAATTTTTTATTACACATTCTTTACCAACATAATTTTTTTAAAGAAGAATTACTTACCAGGCCCAAGTGGAGCTTACTCCAGGGATGCATGTGCGTTCAATATCTGAAAATCAATCCATGTAATCTACCATATTAACAATCTAAAGAAGAAAAATCACATGATTATATCGATTGACAAAAAATTCAACACCCATCAGTGACTAAAAACTACCAGAAAACTTAGAACAGAGGGGAGCCTCCTTAACTTCAGAAAGAAAATCTGCAAACACATAAAAAGTCCACTCTAACATCACACTGAATGAGAAGAGGCTCATTGCTTTCACCCTAA
>NW_006922404.1:8884-17227 GCF_000298275.1 Orycteropus afer afer
ACAAGTAAGTTCAGCAACACAGAAAGCAAGATCAACATACAAAAATCAATTGTGCTTCTTTAAATCATCGATGAATATGTAGAAACAAAAACTTTACATATAAGACCCTTTACAATAGCTTTAAAATGAAAATACTTGGCTACCACAATTGTACAGGAATTTTATGCTAAAAGCTACAAAACACTAAAGAAAGAATTTTTTTTTTCTAAGATTTAAGATAACAGGAGGATGTACTGTGTTCATGGATTAGAAGACTACCATGGTACAGGTATTGGTTCTACAAAAATTTACTATCAGAATGCCAGCAAGAATTTTGTTGAAATATTCATGAGTATTCTAAAATATACATGAGAATATAAGGAATTAAAATAACTACAATAGTTTTGAAAAACAATAAAACTGGTTGAATCACTCTATGTTAATACCTAGTATTTAAAAAAATATATATCAAACTCACTGCCATTGAGTCGATTCATCTCATAACAGCCTCTCTTTGGGTTTCTGAAACGCCAGCCTTCTGGTTGGCAGTCAAATGCCTTGGGCACTATGCCATCAGAGCTCCTAATATCTACTATGTTGTTATGTGCTGTCGATTTGGACCCGACTCATGGCGACCCCTGCTTGGGTTTCCGAGGCAGTATCATTATAGGAGTAGATTGCCCAACCTTCCTTCTGAGGAGTGGCTGGTGGGTTTGAACTGCCAGCCTTCTGGTTAGCAGTCAAGTGCCTCAGGCACTGCATATAGAGAAAAAATTCAAGAAAAATTAAAGAAAAAGGGTATGATGGCACAGCTGAATATGGTAAGTGTTGTCAATAAGTTACACACCTGTAACAAACTGAATTGGCAAAAACTGTTTGATAGATTTATAACAATCGTCCTGGTTACTGTTAAGTCAACTCCAACACATAGAGACCCTTACCTTATAGGACAGAGTAGAACTGCCCACATGGTTTCCAACGCAATAATCTTTACAGAAGCAGCCTGCCACATCTTTCTTTCATGAAGGGCTGGTGAATTTGAACCACTGACCTTTCAGTTAGTAGCCAAGTGCTCAACACAAAGTCATCACAAAGACTCCTTATACAATAACAAAAAGAGCAGTGCTTTCAGCTACAATAAAAAGAGCAGTTGCTGAGCCTGCTTATGTATAACCAAACACCTCATGGGGTTTGGTCTCTGGGTTTGGAGATTTAGGTCATGGTTTCTTGGAACATTCAATGAGAAGAAGCTCATTGCTTTCACCCTAAGATCAAAAACAAGTCAAGCACTTCTGTTTTCACCATGCTATTCAACATAATCCTGGACGGCCTAGCCAGAGTGAAAAAGCAAGAAAACAAAATTAAAGGTTTAAAGATAATAGCTGAAGAAATAAAAGTGTTTTTTTTTTTCAGATTATTTGATTGGCTAGACATTGAAATCCCAAAGGATCTGCAAATTCACTCCTAGAACTAACAAGTAAGTTCAGCAACACAGAATGCAAGATCAACATACAAAAATCAATTGTGTTTCTATAAACCATCGATGAATACGTAGAAGCAAAAACTTTACATATAAGACACTCTACAATAGATTTAAAATGAAAAACTTGGCTACCATACTTGTTCAGGAATTGTATGCTAAAAGCTACAAAACACTGGAAAAATCTTTTTTTTTTTAAGATTTAAATAAATAGGATGATGTACTGTGTTCATGGATTGGAAGACCACCATAGTAATGGTATTGGTTCTATAAAAATTTACTATCAAAATTCCAGCAAGTATTTTGTTGATATATATATAAATATTCTAAAGTATATATGAGAAGGCAAAGGAACTAGAATAGCTATAATATTTTTGAAAAGCAATAAAGCTGGAGGAATCAGTCTATGTTAATACCTACTATTCAAAAAAAAAAATATTAAACCCACTGCCGTTGAGACAATTCCACTCATAGCAGCCCCTCCTTGGGTTTCCGAGGCAGTATCACTATGGAAGTAGATTGCCCAACCTTCCTTCTGAGGAGTGGCTGGTGGGTTTGAACCACCAGCCTTCTGGTTAGCAGTCAAGTGCCTTAGGCACTACACCTCCAGAGCTCCTTATATCTACTATGTTGTTTTTGTTATATACAGTCAAGTCAGCCCCGACTCATAGGGACCCCTCCTTGGGTTTCTGAGGCAGTATCACTATGGAAGTAGATTGCCCAATTTTCCTTCCCAGGAGTGGCTGGTGGGTTTGAACCACCAGCCTTCTGGTTAGCAGTCAAGTGCCTTAGGCACTACACCTCCAGAGCCCCTAATATCTACTATAGAGCTACTGTAATCAAGTCTGTGTGGTATTGATGGAGGGATAAACACAATGATCTATGAGATAGAATGCAGAATTCAAGACTAGATCCACAGTAGTACAGCCAACTGATTTTGACAAAGATGCATAATTCCTTGGAAGAAAGATAAACTTTTCAAATCATGTAGGAACAATTAGATATCCGCAGGCCAAAAAATAATCCTTGACCTAAACCTCACACCTTACACAAACATTAATCAAAATGAATTACAGATTTAAATGTAAAACATAAAATTGTAAAACTTTTAGAAGAAACATGGGAGATAATCTTTGTAGCCTAGTACTTGTTTGAGAGTGTTTAGATATGACAACAAAAGCATTATCCATAAAAGTAAATAAATCAATAAATTGGGCCTCATTAAATTGAAAATCTTTTGTTCTGTGAATGACTGTGCAAAGAGACTGAAAAGACAAACTATAAACTGGTAGACAATATTTGCAAACCACATATCTGACAAAAGACTTGTATCTAGAATATATAAAGAATCCTTCACAATTCCTCTTCATGTCCTTTTCCCATTTCCTAATGGAATTGTTTGTTTTTCACAATTATAAAATGGGAAAAGGACATGAAGAGGAATTTCCAGGAAATGCAAATTAAAACCACAATGAGATAGATTAAAACCACTTCACACCCACTTGGATGGATAATTAAAAACACAAACAATAACAAGTGTTGGCAAGAATGTAGAAAAATTAGAACCCTCATATATTATTATTGTACATGTCATGTGCTGTCGAGTCGGACCCGACTCCCAGCGACTCCTCCTTGGGTTTCCGAGGCAGTATCACTATGGAAATAGATTGCCTCATCTTCCTTCGGAGGAGTGGCTGGTGGGTTTGAACTGCCAGCCTTCTGGTTAGCAGTCAAGTGCCTTAGGCACTGTGCTACCAGAGCTCCCTACATTATTATTAGTAATGTAAAATGGTTCAGTTGCTTCAGAAAATAGTTTCCAATTCCTCAAAACGTTAAATATAGAGCCACTGTATGACCCAGCAATTCCAGTCCTAGATATATACTCAAATGAAAACATATGCCTTTACAATAAATTGTATACAAACATTCATAGCAGCATTATCTATAATAGCCCAAAAGTTAAAACAACCCAAATGATCATCAAGTGAAAAATGGATAAATAAAATGTGGTACACACAATGGAATATTCAGCCATAGAAAGGAATGAAATACTAGCACATGCTACAACAAAGATGAACCATGAAAAAGTAATGCCAAGTATTAGAAGTCAGTCACAAAAGGCCACATTTTGTATGACTCAATTTATATGAAATGTCCAGAATAGGCAAATCTACAGAGACAGAAAGCGGATCACTTAGTTTTCTAGGCCTGGTGGCGGGGAGTATGAGGGTACTAATAGGGGTAATAGCTAAAAACAACATAAAACCAAAAAGAACCAAACTCACTGCTGTCAAGTTGGATCCGACTCATAGCGACCCCTCCTTGGGTTTCCGAGGCAGTATCACTAGGGAAGTAGATTGCCCAACTTTCTTTCTGAGGAGTGCCTGGTGAGTTTGACCCACCAGCCTTCTGGTTAGCAGTCAAATACTTTAAGGCACTACACCACCAGAGCTGCTAAAAACAACATAGTGGCTAATAAAATGTATCAATTCTGTAAGAAAAAAAAATTGCTTGAAGAGTGGCAAGGAAAGACTCAGTGGGGCCATTTAACAAGTTATTACAATAATCTAGGCAATTTGGACTAGGGTGGTCCAATGTTCTGGGCCTTGGTCAAGCACTTCTATATGATTCTGGGTATAGCAATTCTTGAGTAACTATTACTACCATTTTTCAATTATGCAAATATCCTTAAGTACTTAGTAATATATATATGGAGTTTGTGCTTTAACTTTAAATGAAAATAAATAAAATAAGTCATTCTGCTCAATCAATCTTGTATTTGGAAAGATATAGTCAATAATAAAATAACTATAATACGAGGAAGAATGTGGTAAGTGCCAGAAAAAAAAAAAAAAGATTATTATCAAACTGCTCAGGATTTCAAGAGACACATGCTGCTCACATTATTGCCCAACACTTTCATCATAATCACCTCAGCATCACAAAGAGAAATTATTGAGTGTCTAAATACATGAGCCACTGTTAGGCTCTATACAAGAAACTAGACAAAGTCACTGCCTTATACGAACTTACACAAATCTTCATGATGGAGATATTAAGGAAATGTATACATAAATACACCATAAGCAAAAATGCAGTTTTTAGGATGAGGTACGATTCTGTTAGGGAGGAACTCATATTTCCCTTTTAAATTTGAAGAATGATCTCTCAAAATGGTTTTTGGATTTTACATTTTTGAGGGTTTTTAATGAGATTATCACGTTTTTGTGGGGGTGATCATATAGTCCAAGCAGTTGCGGCCTCCTAGTGGTCATATGAACTCATGACGCTGATTCACAACCTCAGTTCGGCGCAAGAGGCACCAGAGGTCTAAGCCTGCCATCCTCACAGCACGACTATATGATAAAGCTAGGCTAGTCTTACCCCCCACCCCATTTAGTTTCCTTAAAACCTGGAGAATACTTAGGGGTGTGTGCTGGGGGCGCGGATTGCCTATGAGTGCTCTGAGGGAAAGGGAAAGACTTCATGTTTCCAGATTCCCTTTCTCTCCTTTGTGGTATTTGTAATGTTCAAAACATTTATTCACTGAAAAGGATGCCATATGGAGGGGAAAATAAAGGCTTTTTATCAATTAATACTATATTTAAGTCCATTTTAAAGGTTATTCTGTCAGATGTTCCAGACAAGTTTGTTGGAGAGAGAAGGAGAGAGAGGAAGGGAGGGAGAGAGAGAGAGAGAGAGAGAGAGAGAGAGAGAGAGATTGAGAGAGATAGAGAAAGATTGAGAGAGAGAGGAGAGAAAGAGAACTCACTGCCTTCTAGCGGAAGCCGACTCCTAGCGACCCCTCCTTGGATTTCCGAGGCGGTATCTCTACGGAAGTAGATTGCCCAGTCTTCTTTAAAAAATCCCGATTAACAGCTTAGTTTCCTCACACATTTCCAGCCTGACACTGGAACATAAAAGGCAAAAACTCTTTTAATAACTAAAAACCAAGTTGTACCTTTAACAAGCCATAGATATAATGGGACAAAAGCACTGGAAAGGAACTCTCCACCAGCGGGAAATGAAAAAAAAATAAAACAAAAACAAACAAATAAACAAATAAAACAAACCATCAACCACCACCACAACATGAATGTGAGCAGAGATAGAGGGGACTAACCGCCACGGACAAAACTTCCTCTAAATAACCGCCTCAGAAAAATGGATGCCTGAAGCGGTCTGACTGACCCCACCATTCTGACCAGCAGGGGGAGATAACGGATCAGCATTTGGTCCAGTCAGACTCAAAACCACCAATGGAGCGGTACCGTTTACGCTTTTATTCTCAGGAAATTTTTCTTCTGGCCTCCCGCCCCTAGAAGAAAGACAAGATAGGCTACTTGCTCCCAAATCAAGGCTGTGAATCGACATAATGAGTTCACATGGCACACACACGCCCCTCTGAGGGGATGGAAGTAGCTAGTGCCTGATCTAGCCCTACCCCCTGTTGGCTTCTCTGAGCTGCAGCTATTTATAAAATCAAGGTTAAAATAGTATCCAATTCATAAGATTGTGTGAGAATTAAATGAGACAATGCATGTAAAACAGAGTACCAGGCATACTCTCAGGCCCCGCCTCAGACCGGCAGAATACAAACGCTAGGATGGGGACCAACAAGCTGTTTTTAACAAGCCCTCCAAGTAATTCTGATGCACACTGAAGTGTGAGAATTACTGCCCCCGGAGGAAGCCTGCCCACTCAGATAGCTAACCAAGTACTTTGTCGTTATTACGTTGTTGTTGTTATTATTTGCCGTCGAGTCGGCCCCGACTCATAGCCACCCCTCCTTGGGTTTCCGAGGCAGTTATCACTACGGAAGTAGGATTGCCCAACCTTCCTTCCGAGGAGTGGCTGGTGGGTTTGAACCACCAGCCTCCTGGTTAGCAGTCAAATGCCTTAGGCACTATGCTACCAGAGCTCCTTGTCATTATTACAGATCCCATGAATCTGTGGCTTTTGAATCAATTCCTGCCTGATATTATGAAACCATCATTTGTTTAGTCAGTCCAGCTGTGTGCCCAATATTGAGATAGATATAATAAGAAAGAGAATCTACCCTCCCAGCTTAAAAAAACAAAACAAAACAAAAAAAACTTATTGCCCAGTCTTCCTTCTGAGGAGTGGCTGAAGGGTTTGAGCCACCAGCCTTCTGGATAGCAGTCAAATGCCTGAGGCACTACACCACCAGAGCTCCTACAGGCTTCTGATGTAGGTAAATCAGGTATAGAAAAAGTTAATTAACTCTTGAAGCCAGATCTTATAAATGTCAGATGAATTATACAGACAATAAGCCAATGCTCTAGAAAATCAGAGGAGGGAAAGTTCACAATTATAAGAGGAAGGAGCCTCACCAGAAATGGCCACTGCCAAGGAAAGCCTGCTGCTCAAAAATAGCTATAAGTCATTTTCAAAAACAAAGCAATAGAACAGACCTTATCTGTCTAATTAAGCTCCTACTTAAAAGGAACCTCCAGCAAATTTCAAAAGTCCACTTTCCTTTAACAGCTACCTGTTCCCTGAAATAATAAAAACATGAGACTATTTGTAAATTTTTAAAGTCCTGTATTTCCCCCTTTCACTCCTTCGCTCACTCATAGGTAAGGACAGATATGCACAATACAGACATAAAGACTTGGCAGAACTCGTTATTTAACACCGTTACCCAGATACTCATTTAGAATAACTATTTGCGTTTTAATTTTAGTATGGTTGAAAATGGGCAGTGATGCCAATGATTATCAAATATATTTTATTGTACTCAAACACAATTGGGAATTACATTTCTTTTTTCCTGAATTCTTTTCTAGCCATAAGATGCACAGTATCATTGAGAGCAGCTTCACTCAACTATGCTGTTACTTGTTAAGTGTTGTCGAATCAATTCCAACTCATAGTGACTGTGCACAACAGAACGAAACACCACCCAGTCCTGTGCCATCCTCACAATGCTTGAGCCCATTGTTGCAGATACAGTGTCAACCCACCTCACTGATGGTCTTCTTTTTCACTGGTCCTCTACTTTACCAAGTATCATGTCTTTCTCCAGGGAGTGGAGTGGTCCCTTCTGACATGACCAAAGTACATAAGAAGTCTCGCCATCCTTGCTTCTAAGGAGCATTCTAGCTGTACTTCTCCTAAGACAGATTTGTTCATTCTTCTCACAGTCCATTCAATATTCTTCACCACCATAATTCAAAGGCATCAATTCTTCTTTGGTCTTCCTTATTTATTATCCAGTTTCCACATGCAGATGAGGTGATTCAAAGTGCCATGGCTTGGGTCAGGCACACCTTAGCCTTCAAAGTGTCATCTTTGCTTTTTAATGTTTCAAAGAGGTCTTTTGCAGCAGATTTGTGCTATACAATGTGTCATTTGATTTCTTGACTGCTGCTTCCCACATCATTGAACATAGATCCAAGTAAAATGAAATCTTTCACAACTTAAATATTTTCTGTGTTTATCATGATGTTGCTTATTGGTCCAGTATTGAGGGTTTGTTTTCTTCCTGTTGAGATATAATCCATACTGAAGATGGTAGTCTTTGATCTTCATCAGTAAGTGCTTCAAGTTTGCCTTGCATTTAGTAAGCAAGGTTGTGTCATTTGCATATTGCAGGTTATTAGTGAGTTTTTCTCCAATCCTGATAAGTTAAATCTGAGGTTGGAAGACACCTTGGTAGGACTAACAGGCTGATACAGTGATTTAATGAAAGCTGATAGTTCATTTAAATTTCATTTTGCCATTATTCATAATAATCACAAGTCCCATTTTTATTATTTTTAATAGAACTGCAAAAGGAGCAGGGAGGTCACATCTTCTGACCTCCTCTAACCCCACAAGAGGAAGACAGAATCACCATCAGTAGCCCAAGGCCTATTCCT
>NW_006922404.1:17657-23020 GCF_000298275.1 Orycteropus afer afer
GACAATTTCCCAGAAGATTGCTTCCTGCCACTCACAACAGAAATACCTCAGGTAGATAACTTTAACAATCAGGAGCTACTCAGTTGTTCATGGCAAATTCCACCACGGACTTTACAAAGACTTATGGCTAGAAAAGCCACACTATGTAATTTACTACATCACAAGAGCTTTCAAACCAAATGCAAACTGAGAGCATATTTAAAGAGTCAATTGGTACTGTTATTCACAAGTTGTTATGGAAGAAATGAAGACATTTGGGTAGGATAAACAAGGTTAGACAATGGAAGGTGATAATTAGGAAAAAAAAAAGATGTCTAGGCTGTGTTCAACATTTTTATATTTGGCTCTTAAAGCCTAACCTAGGTGCATAATTTTCATACACTAAAGCATCATATTCCTTCTTTTGACCCATTGACCATCCCTTCCCTCCCATCAATCCCCACTTCTACTCAGTACAGGCAAGTTTGAGAGCTTTAGCCCCTTAAGAGAAAGAAGTAACAATGGATATGCTATAACCTGTGTCTGAATCAAATCTGCCTTGATTCTTTCCTTACATTTTCTTTATTAGTTTCCTGTCCAAATGCTGCCTTTGTCCACTCCTGGTTAGGCTCCACGGTGACATGACTGATGTACCATGGAGGGCTCTAATCATCCATAGCAGTTCTCTTTGTCATTTGGGGATTTCATAAGACATTTTCCAGGCATGGATCATGTTGTTCTCTTCTGGGCTGGCAGACATGAGCTTTTCTTGTTTTGTTCTGTTTATCTTAGGGATATATGTTCTTGTACTTGGGCAATAGCTGTTCAGAATAGCTGTTGAATTTTTCACTTTAGTATGGTTGAGGGAAGCTGCTCTAGATGGCAATGTGCATTCTAATATGATATCTCAAGGGACTAAGATTTGGGGAATATGTGAAAGAAATATGTGTTAGTTTTCAGAAATAACAATAAGTTTCTCCTTCAGCAGGAGGGACTTTTGATGTGAAAATGATAGTGAGCTTGCCAACCTGCCACGCCCATGCTGAGGTTGCTAGAGTCAGGCATTATGACACAACAAATTGTGATGTCATACCTCAAGACTATATAACTGAGGGTGAGGGCCAGTCCCACCAGTCACGTCCAACAGCTGACGGGGGTAGCAGCTAGCTGCAGGTGCCCAAGAGCTTGGCACTGCCCAGTTCCATCTAAAGGGGCACATTTCCCTTCTGGGTGGCGCGTTTTCAGCCAAGTCTAAAAGAACTTTAATCATCAAGGTAATATGTCAGATTTTATCTTTTACAGTTCTTTAGGACTTAGCTTGAGACTATGTCCAAATCATAAGGAGCTTCTAAATCCTCCTCTTTTTCTAGGCTAAAATTCTCTAGCACTTGAAAAAAAGAAACGTCTTCTTCTAAGGGTGTGGGAAGACTTTTTTTAATTTTTTTCAAGAATTCATAGATATTCTTGAGGGGAGAACTCAAAAAGAACTTGAGGGGTGGCAGGATGGTAAAGGGTGGGAATTTAGTATTACTATGTCAAAGGATAACCATCAGAAGGTAACTATTATAAAAATGTTGAGAGGGAGGAGAGAGACTGGAGAGAGGGGGGAGGAAGGGAGGCAGAGGAGGAGGGAGAAAAGGGAGGGAGAGAGAGGGGAAGGAAGGGAGACAGGGAAGGAGGGAGGAAACAATGAGAGAGAAGAGAGAAGGGAGAAGAACAAGAGAGAAAGGAGAAAGGGAAGGAGGGAGGCAGGGAAGGAGGAAGGAATGAGAGAATGAAGAGGGAAGTGGGTAATGAGAGTAAGAAGAGAGTGGGGGGAAAGAGGGAGGAAGGCAGGAAGAAAGAGGGAAGGGAGGGAAGGAGGAGGGAGGGAAGAGGAGGGAGAAAGATTTTTGGAGAGCTAAAGAAAAAATGTCTAAATATTAAAGGAAGTTGATGGAAAGGATACATATAGGGAAAGAGGAATTTGACAGTCCTCCAGTATTTGGCAAAAAAGGTTTCACATGTTAACTTTTAAAAAATCCAGTTCAAGCCCCAAATACCAAAACAATTTCACTTAGCATTTAACTGTGTCTTCCTCAACATAAATTTGAGTTCTTACATAGGAAAACTCAGTCAGTGGCTTCTACCATTTCAGGGTTTTTTGGTTTTTTTTTTTTTTTTTTAAACTTTTAACTCCAGGGCTCAGATGGGAGGTGGCAGAAGGACTGAAGGGAATTGGCAGAGATTATTTTTTCTTTCTAAAATAAAATTAAAGTATGAGATCAGGCTCTGATCTTCCCTTAGACATTTGTCTCAGCTATATTTGGGACTACTAGACTTGGTGATGTTGGAATTTTTTTAAAAAAACACTTACTCTACAGGCATTGACTTTAGACTTTTCCAGTGGTCCTGAGTGATAAGTGTTAGTTAATTACCTAATTTCACTTTCTTTATGGTAATTAGAAACACTGAACTAGAGTTTAGCTAGAATTAAATTAGGATTTTTAAAGGTACCAAAGAGTGAGTAGAAAAAAGACAGGTAAGATTTAGTAGGGCAAAGTAGAAGTAAATGAATAAATCTAATCTCCCACAGTCTCTAGACCTGATTGAGAGGTTGGACAGGGGGAAGATGTTGGATAGGCAGAGCACTAACTCTGGAAAGAGGCAGGATAACTACTGATTGATTGGCTACTGCTCTTTGATTTGCTTGTATCCTAAACAGCTGGCTGAGAGATGGCTTTCTGATATCAGAAACTGTCTATTAGCTCACTACCTTTAAAATTTGCTTCCCATCCTACCATTTTCTTGAAAAAGTTTTCTCCAAGTCACTATGATACCTCCATGGGTCCAAATTTGTATTGTGGGGAGTCTATCCAAACTGACCCAGTTACTAAAAATCATATATAAGGCTCTCAGCTATCTTTTTCTCCTCCTAGATGTCTGAAGATATTGACTGGTTACATAGCCACAGGGTTGTGTGCAAGGTAGATCTATACAGCCCTACAGGACAGCAAGATCAAGACCGAAAAGTGGTAAGATAAAAAAAACAGTTTTACTGAGGAGCGGAAAGGATTGGTGTATAGATACCCATAGACATCCTGGGGCCTAGGATAGACTAAAAGAAAGGCATATTGTGAATTCTTCAAGCAACCAAGTTCGTGAAGGTTGCCAGGGCCAACATGCTTATGCATCACACAGGGATAAATCAAGGGAGGGGCAGGGTGAGGAATGATGTAATGGAAGTGTGGAGGGCAGGATAGGAGGGAGCCTGAGGGGAGGTGGGAGTAGTGGTTGCCTAGTTACCAACCTCTATTACCTAATACTTCTTAAGACATCATAATGTCACCTAGCTACCAGTATGTTACATTAAAGTGGACTCAGGAGGGCATAGTACTTCTTGCTTTCTTTCCCAAAATTTAAGTCATTTGCATAGTACTTCACATTTTTATCATGCTCAATCACTATTCATACTATTATTTACTTAATATGTATTTTTTAATCATTTAAAAATTGATTTATATTTTTTAAAATTACCATTACCCTAAGAAGAGCTGATGCTTTTGAGTTGTGGTGTAGGTGAAGAAAGGGGTTCTGGTGGCACAGGGCCTAAGGCATTTGAATTCTAACCAGAAGGCTGGCGGTTCAAACCCACCAGTCACTCCACAGAAGGAAGACTGAGCAATCTACTTCCTTAAAGATTTACTGCCTCAGAAACCCAATGGGGGTCGCTATGAGTCAGAATTGACTTGATGGCAGTGGGTTTAGTTTTGGTTTTTAAGCAATATTATCCCTATCACAAGTTCCATGTTCTAGTATATACTTTCCTTAATGTACAATTTAAAAATACACCTATTAAACATAGAAATGTTTAACTATGTACAATCTAAAATCTTCTATACCATCAGTAGTAAAAATACCACATTATGGAAATACTATTCTGCTAAAAAGTGACCTAAACTGGAAGCCAGGGAAACCGAGTTCTAATCCAAGTTCCACCTCTGAGTTTATGTCCATTGAGCAAGCCAGTTCCTTTCTCAGTTTCCCTAAATACAAAATGTGAGTGCTGTACTTTGGGCCTTTCTCTGGTAGATTGGTATTCTCATTTAGGAAATATAATAATTCTAATATTCTTCCTGCCTAATAATAATAATAATGGTTCTTAAGTGATTGTTATGTACCATGTATTCTGACATAAAGCTTTACATGCACTATCTCAGTCAATCCTTACAAGACACTATGAGGTAGGTGCTATTATCATCCTCCAGATGGAAAAATGCAATGGGCTTTTCTCTATTGTTTTTCTAAATTTACCCTCCTAATTTGATGTAGATATGCTTTGTCGACGTGTCCACCCTGAATGTCGAAAATAAAGATGCCAAGGTGAGTATTCTCTGTTTCTCTCACAGTTGGAATGGGTGGGAGACTGCTGGGAAGAGAGGAAGGTTGTGGCAGAGGGTGGAAAGGTGGAGGGGACTCAGGTGGAAAGCTATCATTCTCATGATCCCAGGATCCCTGGTTGAGAGTTTATTGTCACTGTTGATACCAAGACTTATTTCACAACCTACCTTAGTTGCTAATAGGGTTGAAATAAGTATGCCATAATAGTGATAGAAAAAACCTGTCCAAAATGATGATTAATGGAGTATGGTTCTTGAGACTAATGATAGGAGAAATCAAATTCAAGCTTAGAAGTGGTACCCTGGGGTAGGGGTGGAACAACTTGGAGAAATCTTAAAAAGCAAGTGTCCATAAGAATCTTGCCCTTTAATTCCATAGGATGCTGCCGATTCCAGTTCAGAAGGTGACTTAAACCTGGAGAATCTGGAAGAGCAGGAGATTATTGTAATCAAAGATACTGAGAAGCAAGACCAGTCTAAGGTATATTTAGCTTCTGAGATTCTACCCCTTCTAATTCCCAAAGCCCGATGTTGAGTCTGAAGACTCTGATTCAGAAATGGTAAGAAGACCATTGTTAAACAGACCCATAAAAAATAAATGCTATAACATTCTAGAGAACTGAAAAACAAAACCACTGCCATGGAGGCAATTCTGACTCACAGCAACCCTACAGGACAGAGTAGAACTTCCCAATAAGGTTTCCAAGGCTATAAATCTTTACGGAAGCAGACTGCCTCATCTCCCATGGAGCAGCCAGTGAGCTCAAATGACTGGCTTTTCGGTTAGCACCTGGATGGTTTAAAAACTGTGCCACCAGAGTGCCAACATTCTAGAGAACAAAGGTCTAAATTCAAGGCAACAAAAAATTCAGAGCCTAACAATTTAAAATCTAACAACGGGATTAATCACAAAGGCTCAGAATGCCCTCCCTTGATTTTTGGGGTTGTTGTTGTTGTTGTTGTTATGTGCCGTCGAGTCAAACCTGACTCATAGCGACCCCTCCT
>NW_006922404.1:23370-24344 GCF_000298275.1 Orycteropus afer afer
CACACTTGTTTGTATGCATTGACACACAGACTGACACAAATGACACACACATTCTCAACTGCTGGCATAACATATAAACATGATATAAAATGGTCCCCAATTTATTGACATACAATCATTATACAATCACCTATGGACACATATTCATATTTTAGCACGTACATTAGTTAACATAATAATTTATGTCTATGTTAATATGTATGCTGTAAATTATATAAATGTATTTATAGCTGCATGAGATATACTAATGGATAAATATTTATATATATATGTGTGTTACATATGTACTAACATACACATATAGGCTTATACGGTGGACATATACAATGTGTATCCATGTCAACACATTATGACATATGCTTATACATAGTGACAAGTGCACTTCAATGTGTATCCATGTCAACACATTATGACATATGCTTATATATAGTGACACATGCACTGACATATGCATATGCACACATACATACACTGGCATATTATCACACACACAAGCAATACAAACTGACACAATCTCACATAAATTGATATATTAACATACATACATCAAATACACACAGTTTGGCTCCTACACATACATTAATTCATATGAACTAACACAGATGTTGATTTGGTCCTGCAGTGCCACTCTAACAGAAAATACCACAAATGAGTAGCTTGAACAAACAGTAGTTTATTCTGTCACAGTTTAGGAGGCTGGAAGTCCAAGTTCAAAGAAGTGCCAGCTCTAGGGGCTGGATCAAAGCCCCTCGATGCAGGGATATGTAAAGACATATATGGTAATATACAGTCACACACATACAAATTTATTCAAACCAATAATAAAAGACAAACCAGCTGCCATTGAGTAGGTTCTGACTCAAAGGTGACATATATTAACACACTTGTTTGTATGCATTGACACACAGACTGACACAAATGACACACACATTCTCAACTGCTGGCATAACATATAAACATGATATAAAATGGTC
>NW_006922404.1:25769-28140 GCF_000298275.1 Orycteropus afer afer
GACGAAGGGATCTGTGTGCCTTTTCAAACAAGCTCCCTCTGATCCCATATGTGTCCTCAGTTGGCTTCTCAATGATCTCCAGAAGTATGCCTTAGGTTTCCAGCATGCACTGAACCCCTCAGCCTCTAGCTGTAAGCATAAAGTAGGAGACACAGAGGGTGAATATCACAAATTACCCTCTGGGAACTGCTACAGTGTCTACGCTGACCAACTGAACCTGGATTGCATGGGCAATAAATCTCAAAGCCTACATCTAGAAATAGCAGCAGCCACAAATACCAACAATAACCAGAGTCCTTCGTCTCCTCCAGCCAAATCTCCCAGCACTCAGAGGGTAGTTATCTCCTCTGATGGAGAATGTTCTATGGATGACCTTTCCTTCTATGTCAACCAACTATCTTCTCTGGTAATCCAGATGGCTCGTAAGGAAATCAAGGAGAAGTTGGAGGGTGGAAGCAAATGCCTTCATCATTCATCCTATCCCCCAATTGGTGACAAAGGGAAGAACAGCCTCCACAGTGCTGTGAGCAAAATTGCTTCTGAGATGGCCCATGATGCTGTGGAAGTAACCTCTGCAGAAATGTGGGGCAATGGAGAAGAAGTCAGGGAAGGTGGCCGGAAAACCTTTCTGTATAGTGAATTGTCCAACAAGAATAAGGGTGGAGACAAAGAGATGTGCCAGAGAGATAAAGAATTTACAGATTCTATCAGCAAAGGGCTCATGGTTTATGCGAATCAGATGGCCTCTGACATGATGGTCTCTGTTATGAAGACCCTGAAAGTGCATAGCTCTGGGAAACCAATTCCAGCCTGTGTGGTCCTGAAAAGAGTACTATTGAAGCACACCAAGGAAATTGTGTCTGATTTGATTGATTCCTGTATGAAGAACCTGCACAATATTACAGGAGTCCTGATGACTGACTCAGACTTTGTCTCAGCTGTTAAAAGGAACCTGTTCAACCATGGGAAACAAAATGCTGCAGACATCATGGAAGCCATGCTGAAGCGCCTGGTGAACGCCCTTCTTGGTGAGAAGAAAGAGACTAAGTCTCAGAGTCTGTCATATGCATCTTTGAAAGCCGGGTCCCACGATCTCAAATGCAAGAACCAGAGTCTTGAATTCTCAGCCATGAAAGCTGAAATGAAAGAGAAGGATGCAGGCAAAATGAAACCAGAGCAATGCAAGTCACTTACCAGTGCTGAGAGAGTCGGTGAACACATCCTGAAGGAGGGCCTGACAATGTGGAACCAGAAGCAAGGAAATCAAGGCAAGACGGGTGGCAAATTATGCTCCAATAAAGATGAGAAGAGAGAAAAAATCAGCCCTTCTACAGATTCATTGGCAAAGGATCTGATTGTCTCTGCCCTTATGCTGATCCAGTATCATCTGACCCAGCAGGCTAAGGGCAAAGATTCATCTGAAGATGAATCTCCTGGCTCTTCCACGGGCTTTATGGCTCAAACTGCCCAGTACGAGAAGTGTGGAAGTGGCCCAAGTACCAAAACACTTTCAATGAAACATCTAGAATCTCGTGGAGCTTCTGGGCCTTCTACCTCTCTAAAGGAGAATCAACAGCCAGACTCTCAGAAGCTGGACATGTCCAACATTGTTCTAATGCTGATTCAGAAGTTGCTGAGTGAAAGCCCCTTCAACTGTGATGATCAACCTGAAGGTGAGAACAAGTGTTCTGATTCCAAGACAAATAAAGCAGCTTCCACATCCAAGAAGACTGATAAAGGGGAAGAACAATGCCAGGAAAATCAAGAACTTGACTTTATCAGTGGGATGAAGCAAGTGAATCGGCAATTTGTAGATCAGCTTGTAGAATCTGTGATGAAGTTGTGCCTTATCATGGCTAAGTATAGCAACAATGGGTCAGCCCTTGCTGAGATGGAAGAACAAGCAGCCTTGGCAAATAACCCCAATAACCAGGCTGGCAGCTCCAAATGTGGTCACGATGCTGTGACATCACAGAATAATCAAGACACTCCGGGGCCTGAAGTCATTGTCAATAATCAGTGCTCTACAAGTAGCTTGCAGAAGCAGCTGCAGGCTGTCCTGCAATGGATTGCAGCCTCCCAGTTTAATGTGCCCATGCTGTACTTCATGGAAGATGATGATGGACAACTTGAAAAGGTAAGCAATGCAACAAGACACACAAAGAAAGAAGGTTGGGATGGGCCAAGGGAGGGGTCAGGGTGGGCAGCCTTGTAATTAGTGCACAAATTTGGCCCGATTTTTTCAAGTCTGTTTTTTTACAAAGTGATGCATGAATTATTTTGCCATGAGGAGACACAAAAGCTGTGAACCACAAGCTAAGTGGGGCTATGCACATCTAAGGCCTATGCAGAGGAGAGTGAGATCACCTCA
>NW_006922404.1:28435-32310 GCF_000298275.1 Orycteropus afer afer
TGAACTGCCAACCTTCTGGTTAGCAGTCAAATGCCTTAGGCATTATGCCATCAGAGCTGCTTATGTCACAACTAGGAAAAAGGTAATTGCTACTTTCTTTCTACTTTGAGTTTTCTAGTAAGGTAGGAGATTTGCAAAAGAGAAGCCATGCACTGTACCCTGTGCTTTTTCTTCTTCCTTCCTTCTCTCTTTCACTTTCAGATGTATAGATCAAAGCTCTCAAAGTACCCTAACTGGGTACCTCAGTGCTCACTGCTCTGGCTGTCTCCAGGGATCATTGTCACAGACTCCTTAGCAAGTCAGGGACTATGGTGAAGCAGATGAGGCACCTAGGGCATAAAATTTAAGAAAGCCCTAGGTACTTCACTCACCTCACCCTAGTTGTGGTCCTGCTCTCCATAGCCCATGGGGGGGGCAGCATTCACACATGCACATTTCTCTCCCTTTCTCTCTCTCCCTCTCTCTCTCTCTCTCTCACACACACACACACACACAAATTTGTTTTTGAAGCTCAAAAATGGCATTTTGACCTATGTCTTTGAGGAGGGTCAAGGAAAAAGGAAAGCCATGTCAGCAGCCTCAAGTCCTGGGTCTGTGATACTCTTGACTCTAATCATAGACTCAAGGGGGTTGGAGGGTTAATTCACTTTGTCCAGATAGATCCCTTCTCCAAAACCATCAGGTGACTCAAGCTGGCTCTGCTCCCTCCACAGCTTCCTGAAGTTTCTGCTAAGGCAGCAGAGAAGGGGTACAGCGTAGGAGATCTTCTTCAAGAAGTCATGAAGTTTGTCAAGGAACGACAACTGGACGATGCCGTGGGGAACATGGCTAAGAAACAACTGTTAGACTGGCTTCTCACTAACCTGTGAGCTAACAACTCCTTCAACTCCTCCCCATCATACTCCCGCCAGCAGCATTCCCTTCCAGCTGGAGCACCCTCACCATCAGGCCAGTGTACGCACGCTATGTGACTGTATTTCCAAATGCATCTGAGCTGCTGCACTGTGCAAATACCAGGTGTTTGAAAAGCTGGGCAAAACATGAATAAAAAAAAAAAATTGTCAGTGTTTTCTTAATCTGATTTATCTGAGGCAAGGAATGGGTTCAATTCCCAAGACTGGTGATACAGTACTGGACTTGTGTCCAGATTTCACCCTGGGTTATTTTCTGTGCATGTAACCCATGTCCAAATCCCTAGGTAATTCACAGACTGTTTAGTGTTTTGTCCCTGTGACCTCCTTGTTTCTCCAAAAATTGCACACCTAACTTGATAATACCCTTTCTAATCCCAAGGATGCAGCTTTGTTAATCTTTGTTAGAAGATTATGCAGACGGGCTAATTTAGAGCAAAAACAAATAGAAAAATCTGTATTACCCATGAACATTGCTCCCCACTTGCACATACATTCCCAGTGTTCACTGCACATTGCTCAATACTACCCAGAACTATGATAGGATCTGACCCTCCCCCATGTCTGAACAAAGCTTCCTTATAAGTCATTTCCTTCAACTGATGAGATTTCTTTGTCTTCCACCAGTCTGGGAAAAAAAAATTCTGACAACATAAAACTACCAAAAACCAAACCAAATTCACTGCTGTGGAGTCGGATCTGACTCATAGCAACCCCTTCTTGGGTTTCCAAGGCGATATCACTATGGAAGTAGATTGCCCAACCTTCCTTCTGAGGAGTGACTGGTGGGTATGAATTGTCAACCTTCTAGTTAGCAGTCAAATGCCTTAAGCACTACGCCACCAGAGCTCCTACATAAAGCTACAGGATGGTGAATTCTTTGAAGCCTTCTATGTGAGTCCTAATGTCCCCTTTGGATTTGTTTACCTAGTGAACTTTGGGACTAGCACTAAGTTCCCAGATTTGTTGTATGCTTCCCAGAAGTCAGCCAGGATGCTAGAATTCATTGCAAATCAGGTCAAGACTGGGTTCAACCAAGTGGTCCTCTGTTAGCCTGTGTGCTACAGACCTGGTACGCTCTATGCCCTGGCACCTTTGAGGCACTGTGGCTTAGGTGCTGTGGCAAACATAAGATGGTGCCATCCTTCTGGATTCTAATATCAAAGCTTTGCCTCTTACTAGATGCATGGCCTTAGCCAGTCACCTAAGTCTTGAGCCTGTTCATCAGTAAATATAGTTTAAAATTACCCTCATGCTGTTTAGAGGCCAAACTGAACAGGGTGAATCTTGTTATAAATGTAGATATCTGAAGGAAACTGTACCTCTCAAAGCCCATCTATCACATTTGCAAGGGCTCTCATTTCAGAACTGAAAGAAAGATCTTCTAAGTATATGACCAAGACAGGCATCTTTTAGGGGAGGTAAGAGGCACTAAGGTAACTTTACCAACTTCTCAACAGTACTTGGACCAGTTAGATACAGAAAAGTAAAGGCATATTCCTTCAAAACAGGGCTTTCTAAACTCCTCAGCCTGGATGGAAGTTTGTCAAACTTTTTCAATTGCACCCCACCCCATGGAAAGCTTTGGAGTTGAGTCACCACAGATCCTTTTCTTTGTCCTTGAAGAAAATCTTCAATATACAAATCCTGAGGCCAGGGCTGCATTTCTGATGATTCAGGCCTCCTTGAGCACAGCTGGGTCCCGTAGTGTTTACTTTCTTGATTAACTTGGCTCTTGCCTTGCTCCTGATTTTTATTATAAGACAGCCTTGGGGATTCTTTGGAATGTGGAAATAGAGCAAAGGAAGTTATATGTTCTGTTAAATGAGGAGGGTTGGGGAAAAATGGCCTCTAAGGGCCCTTCCAGTTCTGACATTTGAGGAGTCCAAGAACAAGTTTCTTTTCCATATTTTCTCAGGGAAACTTGTGTGAATGAGGTAAGTTTGGGGTGAGGAAACTTGATTTTTGCCAGAGCTGACAGACTCCAGCAGAGAAAGGAATGCTTTGGGCCACGAGGGGCTCTGACAAGGGTCTGGAGGAGCTCAATAGCTGTTGAGGTTTATTCCTGGAGGGTAAGGCCCTGGTCTTTCACCTCTCTAAATGGAGAAGCAAACGCAGGCATTTTAATAGCAATGGACAAGGACTTCTACTAAGTTGAGAGAGCAGGACGCAGCAAGAAAGGGATGAAAGGAGTAGAGAAAGAAAATGTGATTATCACCTGGCAGGAGGTGCAATTGGTTTGATATTTCCTGATAGTTTTAGTCTCTGAACATAAGGCCTCCATTTCAAAAGAAACTTGTGAGCATAACTTGTATGGGAGGTTACTGCAAAGCCAGAATTAGGGAGAGTTAAGTGAGGGAAGAGAAGCACTTGCCTTGGGTGCAAAATTTAAGAAGATGCTGAAAAAATTCTGTAATAACAATAAAAATTGAATGTGGGATTTTAGAAAATCAAAATCAATTAAAATAATCCATGAAGAACAAAATACCTTAAAGTTTAATATAAAGGATCAGGTACAGTGGCATTCTGAACCATAAGGCAAAGAGGAAAAATTAGTAATACTGATTTTATGGGTGAAATACTTTATGGGATATCGCCAAGGCAGTATTTAAAGAATGCACTGCTCTAAAGGCTATTTACATACAAAAAGAAACAATGAATTACATGCCTGCCTAAAGAACTTTGTAAGGAAACAAATAACCAAACAAGTTTAGAAAAGGGGAAATAAAATTTGAAGCAAAGAAAACAAAAGGAGAAAGGAAAGTTTCAGTTTAAACATTTAAAAATTGCAAGAGGGGGATATTGCAGTGTTTTCTTTCTTGCTTAACATAACAGTACATCTTTCAAACAAAGGATAATATTAGATTAATTCTTCTTAAAAAAGGCACCAGACAAGAATTCTCCTGTTAAAATTCTAATTTAAGATAGTTTCAACAATGAAAGAAGAAACATAAGGAACAAGTA
>NW_006922404.1:32428-33220 GCF_000298275.1 Orycteropus afer afer
ATCAAATCCCCAAATAACAAAGGTAATAAATTAGTTTTGCAAAGGTATAGGATATAAGATACTCGTGAGCTAAAATAGTTCCAGCTGCTTTCCTCCCATGCCTCAGAGATAGGCAAGAAGTTCAGCAATTCCCCCCACACACACCCCTTCCTGCACTAAAATCCCTGCAGTGTCAGAACTAAAAGAATCAATTCAATTCCTATATCCTAGAGCCACCCGGCCAGAAAGAGATAGTCTATTTACGATAGTAACAGTAACATTAAACACTTGGATATTAAGGAAGGCCAGGAACAACATTTATAGAGCACTGAGTGCCTAGGAGCTTTGGTGGTATAGTGGTTAAGGTGTTTGGCTGCTAACCAAAAGGTTGGTGGTTCAAACCCACCAGCTGCTCCAAAGGAGAAAAATGAGGGAGTTTGCTCTCCTCCCAAATATTTATTAATTACAAAGGATAAAAACAGTAACTTTACAACAGAAGAACCCATCAGTCACCACCTTAATTAGATGATCAAGGTTAACATCATCAGTAATAAGATAGATCATCTATTCCCTGGTAAGATGTCATGAGGACACCTCTGTGGTGTGCTTGCCAAAAACCCATAGCCCAGTCTAGACCATAGTCGCAGGGGACATCAAACTCAATTGGCATAACATACTATACAAAACATTGTTCCACCTACTACTTTGGTGAGTAGTGAGTGACTGGGACCTTAAAAGCTAGGAAGCTGCCATCTAGATGCAACAACGGGTCTCTCCTCGTCAAGAAGAAAGAAGAAAACCAAAATTGATGGA
>NW_006922404.1:33662-34939 GCF_000298275.1 Orycteropus afer afer
AAAAAAAAAAAAAAAAGAATGCCGTCTCCTCAACTAAGTACTGATTTTCCTGATTTTCAGAACATTTCCTTAGCACTCTATCAGTGACAGACTTGATGCTGTGAAAAACCTCAACCAAAAAAAAAAAAAAAAACCCATAGCCCAGTCTAATCATGAAAATTGTCAGGCAAACTGAAACTGAGGGACAGTCTACAAAATACTTGACCAGGTATTTTGCAAAGGGTCTTGAGGGAATGCTTTAGAGCGATGGAAATGATTTATTTCCTAATTGGGGAGGTGTTTACACAGGTCAATCCATGTCTCAAGACTTAACTAAATGTACAATTAAAACTGGTTGTTAATCTATCTAAAATATATCACAACAAAGTTGATTTTAAAATTTATTTAAACTTCATAAATACCTATACTACCACTTGTCTGTCAGTTTGTCTTACTGTGGTGGCTTGTGTGTTGCTGTGAGGATGGAGGCTATGCCACCGGTATTTCAAATACCAGCACCCATGGCACACAGGTTTCAGTGCAGTTTCCAGACTAAAACAGACTGGGAAGATGCAAGAGGCCATTCACTTCTTAAAAAATTGGCAAGTGAAAGCCTTATGAATAGCAGTGAAATACCTATAAGGGAAAAAAATGCCCTTGTACTACAATTTTTTTTTGCTCTCATGCCTTTCTGACTTAGGAAGTCTTTCTGCCTTAAGAAAGTTATCCTTATCTTGCAGACCTCCCTCCTGCTCCTTTCACTGTCTGTGGTGGCTCAGAGAAGGGCCTTGGAAACTCCACCCCCCCACCCCAGTTTATGAGAACTTCCATCCCAGATCCCAGCTACATATCCAAATACTCAAGGTGGAAAGAAAGGGCTCCAGCTCAATTCCTTTGTGTCATAAAAGTCTCTTCCTCAGAAAAGCCTTCCTTCACCACCCTGTCTCCCAAAGTTACTCTTTCATCACATGTTGTGTTTTCATCACTTATACAATTTTTTCTTTATACTCACTTGCTTATTATCTGTTACCTGGATCCCTACACCTCTACTTCCTTGCTCTGTCCTGGTCCACCCCCCTGGTTTTTTCCTCTGCTTTCTTGCCGCTTGGGAGGACCTTGCCCTGGGTCCCCGGCTTTACCTGGACCCTGCCACTGCTTCCTCCATTAGTCCTGGTCCCCGCTCATCATTTTCTCTGCTTACCCGCCGCTGCTTGGGAGGCGCGTGGCATGGAACCCCAACCTTTCCTGGATCCCTGCCTCTGCTTCCTCATTTTGTCCTGATCCACCACCCCTGCTTT
>NW_006922404.1:35448-37749 GCF_000298275.1 Orycteropus afer afer
TGCCCTGGGTCCCTGCCTCTGCCCCCTTGCTCTGTCCTGGTCCCCACCACCTACCCCTCAGATTTTTCTCTGCATTCCTGTGGCTTGGAAGGGGCAAGCCCTGGAACCCCAGCCTTACCTGAATCACTGCCCCTGCTTCCTCACTCTTTCCTGGTCCCAACCCCCAGCTTTTTCTCAGCTTCCCCTGGCTTACCTGCCTCTTGGGAGGGCCATGGCATGGATCCCCAGCCCTACCTTGATCCCAGCCTCTGCTTCCCTGCTCTGTCCTGCCACCCCCTGCCCCATCTTTCCTCTGCTTTCCCGCTGCTTGGTTGAGGCGGGGCCTGGGTCCCATCCTTACTTGGATCCCTGCCTCTGCTTCCTTACTCTGTCCTGGTCACCCCCAACCCCGGCTTTATCTCTGCTTTCTTGCCACTTGGCAGGAGCATGGCCTGGGACCCCAGCCTTACTTGGATCCCTGCCTCTGCTTCCTCCCTCTGTCCTGGTCTCTCCTGGGCTTTATCTCTGCTTTCCTGCTACTTGGGAGGGCCATGGTCTGGGTCCCCAGTACACCTGAATCAATGCCTCTGCTTCTTCATGCTGTTCTGGTCCCACCCATGACTTTTTTCTGCTTTTCCTGGTTTTCCTGCCACTTCACAGGAGTGTGGCCTGGGACCCTGGCCTTACCTGGATCCCTGCCTCTGCTTCCTTGCTCTATCCCGGTTGCCCCCCCTGGCTTTTTGCCTGCTTTCCTGCTATTTGGGAGGACCATGGCCTGGGTCCCAGTCCTTACCTGGATCCCTTCCCCTGCTTTCTTATGCTTTCGTGCCCCTCCCCACCTTTTTCTCTGTTTTCCCCAGCTTTACCACCACTTGGGAGGGGCTTGGCCTGGGTCCTCGGCCTTACCTCTATCCCTGCCTTTGCTTCCTCTCTCTGTTCTAGTGCCCTCCCCAGGCGTTTTTTCTACTTTCCCCTGCTTTCCCGCTGCTTTGGAAGGGCCATGGCCTGGGTCCCCATCCTTCCCTGGATCCCTGCCTCTGCTTCCTCGCTCTATCCTGGTCCCTCCATGACTTTCCCTTTGCTTTCTGACCAATAGGGAAGGCCATGGCCTGGAACCCTGGCGTTTCCTGGATCCTTGCCTCTGCTTCCTCGCTCAATTCTGGTGGCCCCCTGGCTTTCTCTCTGCTTTCCTGCCACTTGGGAGAGCCGTGGCCTGGGTCCCCATCCTTACCTGGATCCCTGTCTGCATCCTCACTCTGTCCTCATCCACCCACTGTTTTTTCTCAGCTTTTCCCACTTTCCCCCTGCTTGGGAGGGCGTTGGCCTGGGTCCCCATCCTTACCTGGATCCCTGCCTTTGCTTCCTCTCTCTGTCCTGGTCCCCCACACTGGCTTTTTCGCCTTTCCCGCCAGTTGGGAGGGCTGTGGCATGGGTCTCCTGCTTTACCTGGATCCCTGCCTCTGCTTTCTCCATCTGTCCTTACCCCCTCCCCTCATCATTTTCTCTTTTTTCCTGCTACTTAGGAGGGGCATGGCATGGAACCCTGGCCTTACGTGGATCCCTGCCTTTGCTTCCTCATTCGGCCCTGATCCACCCACCTCCCTGCTTTTTCTCTGCTTTCGTGAGCTTTCTGCCGCTTGGGATGGCCCTGGACTGGGTTCCCTGCATTACCTCGATCCCTGCCTCTGCTTCCTAGCTTTTTCTCTGCTTTCCCCGCCCACTTGCCACTTGCAAAGGCCCTGGCCTGGGTCCCCTGCCTTACCTGGATCCCTGCCCCTGCTTCCTCACTCTGTCCTGGTCCCCAACCCCCACCCATCTTTTTCTCTGGTTTTCCTGCTCCTTCCGTGGGCCATGGCTTGGGTCCCTGTCCTTACCTGGATTACTGCCCCTACTTCCTTGCTCATTCTTGGTCCCACTCCCACCTTCTTCTCTGTTTTCCCCATCTCTCCCGCCTCTTGGGAGGTCCCTGGCCTGTGTCACTGGCCTCACCTGAATACCTGCCTCTCTTTCCTCACTCTGTCCTGCTCACTGCCCTGGCTTTTGATCTGCTTTCCCTGGCTTTCCCACTGCTTGGGAGGGCTGTGGCCGGGGTCCTCGGCTTTACCTGGATCCCTGGCTCTGATTTCTCCATCTGTCCTGTTGTTGTTGTTGTTATATGCCGTCGAGTCAGCCCCGACTCATAGCGACCCCTCCTTGGGTTTCCGAGGCGGTATCACTACATAGGTAGGATTGCCCAACCTTCCTTCCGAGGAGTGGCTGGTGGGTTTGAACCGCCAGCCTTCTGGTTAGCAGTCAAGTGCCTTAGACACTATGCTACCAGAG
>NW_006922404.1:38209-45914 GCF_000298275.1 Orycteropus afer afer
TTTCCTCTCTCTGACGTAGTCCACCCCCTGGGTATTTCTCTGCTTTACCACAGCATGGGAGGGCCATGGCCTGGGTGCCCAGCCTTACCTGGATCCCTGCCTCTGCTTCCTTTCTCTGTTCTGGTCCCCTCCCCTGGCTTTTTCTCTACTTTGCCCTGCTTTTCTGCTGCTTGGGAGGGTCATGGCCTGAGTCCCCTGCATTACCTGGATCCCTGCCTCTGCTTCCTTGCTCTGTCCTTGTCCCTCCATGGCTTTTTATCTGCTTTCCAGCCAATAGCGAAGGCCATGGCCTGGGACCCTGGTCTTTACTGGATCCTTGCCTCTGCTTCCTCGCTCTAATCTGGTGGCCCCCTGGCTTTCTCTCTGCTCTCCTGCCACTTGGGAGAGCCGTGGCCTGGATCCCCATCTGCATCCTCACTGTCCTTGTCCACCCACTGGTTTTTCTCTGCTTTCCCCACTTCCCCCCGCCCACTTGGGAGGGCCATGGGCTGGGTCCTTGACCTTACCTGGATGCCTGCCTCTGCTTCCTCACTTTGTCCAGGTCCCGCCCTCCTGGTTTTTTCTCTGCTTTCTCCACCCAGTCGTCACTTGCAAGGACCCTGGTCTGGGCCCCTCCTTACCTGGATCCCTGCCCCTGCTTCCTTAGGCTTTCATGGTTCCCAACCCCCTGGAATTTTCTCTGCTTTTCCACATCTTCGGAGGGTCATGGCATTGATTCCTAGCCCTGTCCCCACCTCTGCTTCCTCTCTCTGTCCCGGTCCCCCCCCCCGGGCCTTTTATCTGTTTCCCCACCGTTTTGGAGGGCCTTGGCCTGGGTCCCTGGCCTTACCTGGATCCCTGCCTCTGCTTACTCCATCTGTCATCGTTCACCCCCTGGGTATTTCTCTGCTTTACAGCCGCATGTGTTGGCCATGGCCTGGGTCCCCCACCTTACCTGGATCTCTGCCCCTGCTTCCTCATTCTATCTTTGTTCCCCAACCCCACCCATCTTTTTCTCTGGTTTGCCTGGCTTTTCTGCTGCTTGAGAGGGCCATGGCCTGGGTCCCAGTCCTTACCTCGATCCCTGCCCCTGCTTCCTACTCATTCCTGGCCCCCCTTCCCAGCTTTTTCTGTTTTCTCCATCTTTCCTGCCTCTTTGGAGGTCCGTGACCTTGGTTCTCGGCCTTAGCTGGATCCCTGCCTCTGCTTCCTCAATTGTCCTTGATCCACGCCCCCACCCCAGGATTTTCTCTGCTTTCCCATGGTTTCTGCTGCTTGGGACAGCCCTGGACTGGGGCCCCAGCATTACATGGATCGCTGCCTCTGGTCTCTTGCTTTGTCCAGGTCCAGCCTCCTGGCTTTTTCTTGGCATTCATTGCCTACTCACCACTTGCAAGACCCCAGGCCTGGGTCCCCAATCTTACCTGGAACCCTGTCCCTGCTTCTTCTCGATGTCTTGGTCCCCCCACCCCCATCTACACGGTTTTTTCTCTGCTTTCCTGCCTTTTGCAAGGGCCTTGGCATTGATTCCCACCCCTACCTTGATCCCGGCTTCTGCTTCCTTGATCTGTTCTGGTTCCCCTGGCTTTTTCTCTGCTTTCCCAAGCTTTCCCACCGCTTGGGAGGGCCTTGGCCTAGGTCCCCGGCCTTACCTAGATCCCTTCCTCTGCTTACTCCACCTGCCCTAGTCTACCCTCTGGCTTTGTCTCTGCTTTACCACCACATGGGAAGACTGTGACTCGAGTACCCGGCCATACCTGGATCCCTGCCTCTGCTTCCTCTCTGTAGTAGTTATGTTTGTGTGTCAAGATGGCTGGGCCTGGTTGAGTGGCTGAGCAGCTAGAAATCAGCTCCATGGTGGGATCTACAACAAGCAGCTGAGGGGCTGACTTTGGGAATGTGATCTTCTTCTTATATTTAAGGAGAAGCCTTGCTAATGGTCTCTAGCCTACAGCAAGCTTGGACCCTGCATGTAACCATGTCATTGCACAGCAGCCTGCTATGCTCTGCCGACCTTGGGACTTAAGTTAATGGCTTGCCAAGTGGTTGGTAACATGGGGACTGTGCCTTTTGTCTTGTCAAGCGAGGGAAATCTCAGCCTCAGCAGCCAGCAGCTGTCTGAGTGAAGAAAAGCCTCTAGCTCCAGTGGGCTGGGAGTGGGAAGCAGAGCTGGACCCCAAGGTTGAAGGGCTTTTATGCAGCCCCTAAAGCCTGGCACTTTGAATTTGGACTTAAAGCCTCCAAATTGTTAGAATAAATTCTTGTTTGTTAAGGCCATCCCTTTTGTGGTATATTTCTTGTCAGAGCGGCACTAGGTAACCAGAACACTCTCTCTGTTCTGGTCCCCTCCCCTGGCTTTTTCTCTACTTTGCCCTACTTTTCCGCTGCTTGGGAGGCCCATGGCCTCTACTTCCTCACTCTGTCCTGGTCCCCCTGCTGGCTTTTTCTCTGCTCTCCCTGGCTCTCCCGCTGTTTGGAGGCTGTGGCCGGGGTCCCTGGCTTTACTTGGATCCCTCGCTCTGCTTTCTCCATCTGTCCTAGTTCCCCTCGTGTTTTTCTCTGCTCTATCGCCACTTGGGAGGGGCGTTGCATGGGTACCCGGCCTAACCTGGATCTCTGCCTCAGTTTCCCAATTCAGCCCTGATCAGCCGCGTGCCCAAAGCTTTTCTTCTGCTTTCCGAGCTTTCTGCCTCTTGATGGGGTCCTGCAGTGGGTCCCCAGCATAACGTGGATTCCTGCCTCTACTTCCTTGCTCTGTCCTGGATTTTGCTCAGTTTTCTCCTCCTGCTTGGGAGGACTGTGGCCTGGTTCCCCAGCCTTGCCTGGATCCCTGCCTCTGCATCCTCGCTCTGTCCTGGTCCCCGTCCTGGCTTTTTCTCTGCTTTCCCCCTCTTTCCCACCTCCTGGGAGGGCCTTATCTGAGACCCCAGACCTACCTTGATCCCTGCCTCTGCTTACTCACTCTGTCCTTGTCCCCCCACCTCTGCTTTTTTCTCTTATTATCCCATCTTACCCGCCTCTTGGGAGGTCCGGGGCCTGGGTCCCCAGCCTTACCTGGATTCCTGCCTCTGCTTCTTCTCTCTTTCCTGATCTCCAACCCCAGCTTTTTCTCTGCTTTCCCACCTCTTGGGAGGGCCGTGGTGTGGGTCCCCAGCCCTACTTTGATCCCCGCCTCTGCTTTCTTGCTCTGTCTTGCTCCCCACCCATACAGCTTTTTCTCTGCTTTCCCCAGCTTGCCCGCCAATTGAGAGGGCAGTGGGGTTGACACTGGAGCTGCTGAGAAAACTGCCAACACATTTTCTCTGCTTTCCCCTTCTTGCTCACCTCCTGGGAGGGCCGTGTCTGAGACCCCAGGCCTACCTTGATCCCTGCCTCCGCATCCTCACTCCATCCTGGTCCACACCCTGGCTTTTTCTCTGCTTTCCTGAGCTTTCTGCTGCATGGCAGGGCCATGGCCTGGGTCCGCAGCCTTACATGGATCCCTGCCTCTGCTTCCTCACTCTGTCTTGGTTCCCTTCCCCGACCCATCTTTTGCTCTTGTTTTCCTGGCTCTACTGCTGCTTGGGTTGCCCATGGCTTGGATCCCTGTCCTTACCTGGATCCCTGCCCCTGCTTGATTGCTCATTCTTGGTCCCCCTCCCAGCTTTTCTTCCCTTTACCCCAACTTTCCCGCCTCTTGGGAGGTCCATGGCCTGGGTCACTGGCCTCACCTGAATCCCTGCCTCTGCTTCCCCACTCTTCATGTCCACTGCCCTGGTCTCGATCCACTTTCCCTGGCATTCCTGCTGCTTGCGAGGGCTTTGGCCGGGGTCATTGGCTTTACCTGGATCCCTGACTCTGCTTTATCCATCTGTCCTGGTCTTGCTCATCTCTATCTCTGCTTTACCCCTGCTGGGATGGGGCGTTGCATGGGACCCAGCCTTACCTGGATCCCTGGCTCTGCTTCCTCGCTCTGTCCTGCTTCCCCTCCTGGGTTTTTCTCTGCTTTCCCCATCTGTCCCACCTCCTGGGAGGGCCGTGTCTGAGACCCCAGCCCTACCTTGATCCCCGCCTCTGCTTTCTTGCTCTGTCTTGGTCCCCCCCACACACACACCTTACAGCTTGTTCTCTGCTTTCCCCAGCTTGCCCGCCAATTGAGAGGGCCATGGCCTTGACTCAGGAGCTGCCGAGAAAAATGCCAACACATTTTCTCTGCTTTCCCCCTCTCTCCCACCTCCTGGGAGGGCCGTGTCTGAGACCACAGCCCTACCTTGATCCCCGCCTCTGCTTCCTTTCTCTGTCTTGGTCCCCACACATCTAGCAATTTCTCTGCTTTCTCGAGCTTTCTGCTGCATGGCAGGGCCATGGCCTGGGTTCTCAGCCTTACCTGGATCCTGCCCATGCTTCCTTAGGCATTCATGGTCCCCACCGCCCTGGCATTTTCTCTGCTTTCCCGCAACTTGGGAGGGTCTTGGCATTGATTCCCAGCCCTATCCCCGCCTCTGCTTCCTCTCTCTGTCCTGGTCCCACCGCAACGGCTTCTAATCTGATTTCCCATCGCTTGGGAGGGCCTTGGCCTGGGTCCCCGGCCTTACCTGGATCCCTACCTCTGCTTCCTCACTCTGTCTTGGTCCCCTACCCGCACCCATCTTTTTCTCTTCTTTTCCTGGCTCTACTGCTGCTTGTGTGGGCCATGGCTTGGGCCCCTGTCCTTACCTGGTCTCTGCCTCTCCTTCCTTGCTCATTCTTGGCCCCCTTCCAGCTTTTCTTCTCTTTTCCCCATCTTTCCTGCCTCTTGGGAGGTCCATGGCTTGGCTTACTGGCCTCACCTGAATCCCTGCCTCTGCTTCCTCACTCTGTCTTGGTCCCCTAACCCTGTGCATCCTTTTCCCTTATTTTCCTGGCTCTACTGCTGCTTGGGTTGCCCATGGCTTGGGTCCCTGTCCTTACCTGGATCCCTGCCCCTGCTTGATTGCTCATTCTTGGTCCCCCTCCCAGCTTTTCTTCCCTTTACCCCATCTTTCCCGCCTCTTGGGAGGTCCATGGCCTGGGTCACTGGCCTCACCTGAATCCCTACCTCTGCTTCCCCACTCTTTTTGTCCACTGCCCTGGTTTCGATCCACTTTCCCTGGCATTCCCGCTGCTTGCGAGGGCTTTGGCCGGGGTCATTGGCTTTACCTGGATCCCTGACTCTGCTTTATCCATCTGTCCTGGTCTTGCTCATCTCTATCTCTGCTTTACCCCTGCTGGGATGGGGCGTTGCATGGGACCCAGCCTTACCTGGATCCCTGGCTCTGCTTCCTCGCTCTGTCCTGCTTCCCCTCCTGGGTTTTTCTCTGCTTTCCCCGTCTGTCCCACCCTCTGGGAGGGCCATGTCTGAGACCCCAGCCCTACCTTGATCCCTGCCTCTGCATCCTCACTCCATCCTGGTCCACACCCTGGCTTTTTCTCTGCTTTCCCGAGCTTTCTGCTGCATGGCAGGGCCATGGCGTTGGTCCCCAGCCTTACCTGGATCCCTGCCTCTGCCTCCTCCCTCTGTCCTGGTCCCCCTGCTGGCTTTTTCTCTGCTTTCCCTGGCTCTCCCGCTGCTTTGGAGGCCTGTGACGGGTCCCTGGCTTTACTTGAATCCCTCGCTCTGCTTTCTCCATCTGTCCTTGTTCCCCTCATGTTTTTCTCTGCTCTACCGCCGCTTGGGAGGGGCATTGCATGGGAACCTGGCCTTACCTGGATCTCTGCCTCTGTTTCCTAATTCAGCCCTGATCAACCCCACCCCCAAGGCTTTTCCTCTGTTTTCCCGAGCTTGCTGCCTCTTGAAGGGACCCAGCAGTGGGTCCCCAGTGTAACATGAATCCCTGCCTCTACTTCCTTGCTCTGTTCTGGATTTTGCTCAGTTTTCTCCTGCTGCTTGGGAGGGCTGTGGCCTGGTTCCCCAGCCTTGCCTGGATCCTTGCCTCTGCATCCTCGCTCTGTCCTGGTTACCCTCCTGGCTTTTTCTCTGCTTTCCCCATCTTTCCCACCTCCTGGGAGGGCCATGTCTGAAACCCTGGCCCTACCTTGATCCCTGCCTCTGCTTCCTCACTCTGTCCTTGTTCCCCTCTCTTGCATTTTCTCTTATTTCCCCATCTTTCCAGCCACTTGGGAAGGCCTTGTCATGTGTCCATAACCTTACCTGTATCTCTGCTTCTGCTTCCTCACCCTGTCTTGGTCCCTCTGTGGCTTTTTCTCTGCTTCTCCGCCACTTGGGATGGCCGTGGACTTGGTCCCTGGTCCTACTTGTATCCGTGCCTCTGCTTCTTCGCTCGGTCCTGGTCCCACCCCTGACTTTTTCTCTACTTTTCCCAGTTTTACCGACACTTCAGCAGTGTGTAGCCTGGGACTCAGTCCTTTCCTGGATCCCTGCTCTGCTTCCTAGCTCTGTCTTGATGCCCCTCTACCTCTGCTTTCCCGCCACTTTTGAGGCCCATGCCCTGGATCCATGGCCTTACCTGGATCCCTGTCTCTGCATCCTCACTCTGTCCTTGTCCACCCACTGGCTTTTTCTCTGGTTTCCCGAGCTTTCCCGCTGCATGGGAGGTCCGTGTCCTGGGTTCATGTCCTTGCCTGGATCTTTGCTTCAGCTTCCTCACTCTGTCCTGGTTCCCCCACACCCCCAGATCTTTCTCTGCTTTCCCTGGCTTTCCGGCCACTTGAGAGTGTCATGGCCTGGATCCCTGGCCTTTCCTGGATCCCTGCCTCTACTTCCTCACTCTTGTTCTGGTCCTACCACAGGTTTTTTCTCTGCTTATCCTGGTTTTTCTGCCGCTTCAGAGAGGTGTGTCTTTGTATCCTGGCCTTACCTGGATCCCTGACTCTGTGTCTTCACTGTGTCCTGGTCCTACCCTGGCTTCTTTTCTACTTTCGCTGGCTTTCCAGCCACTTGCAGGATCCATGGCTTGGGTCCTTAGCCTTACCTGGATCATTGTCTCTGCATCGTCGCTCTGTCCTGGTCCCCCCGCCCCAGCTTTTCTCTGTTTTACCCAGCTTGCCCGCCACTTGAGAGGGTCTTGAGCTGGTTCCCCAGCCTTACCTGAAGACCCTGGCTTTCTCGTCCCCTCCCCTGACGTTCATCTGCTTTCCCACTGCTTGGCTGAGGCATGGCCTGGGTCCCTGGCCTTACCTGGATCCCTGTCTCTGCATCCTCACTGTCTCTTTGTCCAGCCATTGGTTTTTCTCTGCTATCCCCAGATTTTGCCGCACTTGAGAGCCCATGGCCTGAGTCCCTGGTCTTATCTGGATCCTTGCCTCTCCTTCCTTGCTCTTACCCGGTCCCCTCCCCCCAGTATTTTCTCTGGTTTCCCTGGCTTTCCTACTGCTTGGGAGGGCCATGGCCTGGATGCCTGTCGTTACCTGGATCCCTTCCCCTGCTTCCTCAGGTATTCATGGTCCCCAACCCCTGGCATTTTCTCTGGTTTCCTGCATTTTGGGAGGGTCGTGGCATTGATTCCCAACCCCTATCCCTGCCTCTGCTTCCTCTCTCTGTCTTGGTCCCCACACCCCGGCTTTTTATCTGCATTCCCACCGCTTGGGAGGGCCTTGGCCTGGGTTCCCAGCCTTACCTGGATCCCTGCCTCTGCTTACTCCATCTGTCATGGTCCAACCCCTGGGTATCTCTCTGCTTAACCGCCGCATGGGAGGGCCATGGCCTGGGTGTCCGGCCTTATCTGGATGCCTGACTCAGTTTCCTCTCTGTGGTTATTATTTTTTTTTC
>NW_006922404.1:61461-66312 GCF_000298275.1 Orycteropus afer afer
TTGGGACTTACAATGGACTTAAGTTAATGGCCTGCCATGTGGTTTGGTAACATCGGGACTGTGCCTTTTGACTTGTCAACCTAGGGACATCTCAGCCTCAGCAGCCAGCAACTGTCTGAGTGAAGAAAAGCCTCTAGCTCCACTGGGCTTAGAGCTGGAGGCAGAGCTGGACTCCAAGGTTGAGGGGCTTTTACACAGCCCCCAAAACCTGGCACTTTGAATTTGGACTTAAAGCCTCCAAATTGGAAGAATAAACTCTTGTTTGTTAAGGTTATCCCATATGTGGTATATTTCTTGTCAGAGCGGCACTAGGTAACCAGAACACTCTCTCTGTTCTGGTCCCCTCCCCTGGCTTTTTCTCTACTTTGCCCTGATTTTCTGCTGCTTGGGCGGGCCATGGCCTGGGTCCCCAGCCTTATCTGGATCCCTGCCTCTATTCCTCGCTCTGTCCTGGTCCCCCTCCTGGCTTTTTCTCTGCTTTCTTCATCTTTCCCACTTCCTGGAAGGGCCGTGTCTTAGACCCCTGCCCTTCCTTGATCCCTGCCTCTGCTTCCTCACTGTGTCCTTGTCCCCCTCCCCCCTGCTTTTTCTCTTCTTTTCCTGGATTTCCTACCACTTGGAAGGGCTGTGTCATGTGTCCCTGGCTTTACCTGTATCTCTGCTTCTGCTTCTTCACTCTGTCCTGGTCCCTCCATGGCTTTTTCTCTGCTTTTCCGCTGATTGGGAGGGCCATGGACTGGGTCCGTGGACTTACTTGGATCCCTGCATCTGTTTCTTCGCTCTGTCCTGTTCCCACCCCTGACTTTTTCTCTGCTTTTCCCAGACTTTCTGCCACTACAGAGGGGTGTGGTGTGGCACTCAGGACTTACTTGGATCCCTGCACCTGCTTCCTCGCTCATTCCTGGCCCCTCTTCTGGCTTTTTCTCTGTTTCCCCCGTCTTTCCTGCCTTTTTGGAGGTCCATGACCGAGGTTCTGGCCTTAGCTGGATCACTGCCTCTGCTTCCTCATTCAGCCTTGATCCACCCCCACCCCAGCTTTTTCTCTGCTTTCCCATGGTTTCTTCTTGGGAGGGCCCTGGACTGGGTTCCCAGCATTACATGGATCCCTGCCTCTGGTCCCTCACTTTGTCCTGGTCCCATCCTCCTGGCTTTTTCTCTGCTTTCCCTGCCTACTCATCACTTGCAAGGGCCCTGGCCTAGGTCTCAATTCTTACCTGGATCCCTGCCCCTGCTTCCTCTGGATTTCTTGGTCCACCCCCCACGGATTTTTCTCCGATTTCCTGCTGCTGGCAAGGGCCATGGCATTGATTCCCAGCCCTACCTTGATCCCCACCTCTGCTTCCTTGGTCTGTCCTGGTCCCCTGCATTTTCTCTGCTTTCCCATCGCTTGGGAGGGCCTTGGCCTAGGTCCCCAGGCCTACCTAGATCCCTTCCTCTGCTTCCTCCATCTTCCCTAGTCTACCCTCTGCTTTTTCTCTGCTTTACTGCCACATGGTAGGACCGTGTCCTGAGAGCCCGGCCTTACCTGGATTCCTGAATCTGCTTCTTCACTCAGTCCTGGCCGCCTCCCTGGCTTTTTGTCTGCTTTCCTGCCACTTGGGAGGGCTATGTCCTAGATCCCCATCCTTACCTGGATCCCTGCCTCTGCTTCATCACTCTGTCTTGGTCCTCCACCACACTCTTTTTCTCTGCTTTCCCTCCAATTGGGAGAGGCATGCCGAGTCCCGGTTCTTACCTGGATCCATGCCTCTGCTTCCTCACACTGTCCTGGTCACCACCCTGGCTTTTTGTCTGCTTTCCTGCCACTTAGGAGGGCTGTGGCCTGGGTCCCCATCCTTACCTGGATCCCTGCCTCTGCTTCATCACTCTGTCCTTGTCCTCCCCTGGTTTTTCCTCTGCTTTCCTCAGCTATCCTGCCAATGGAGAGGGTCGTGGCCTTTACACCAGAACTGCCAAGAAAAATGCCAACACTGAGCAGGATGATGCAAAGGAAGGACTTTATTGTACCGGTACTTGAGCTCAGTGGATTTGCATCCGGAGACAGAGACCTGAACAGAGGCCATATATTATTTTTATGGGGCTCTTCTTCTGGGGTCTTTGGGATAAAAGGGTGGTTGGTTATTTTCAAGGACACAAGCCAACAGTTTTATAGATGCAGAAAAAAAAAAATACACATCCAGGGAAGAAACAAGAGGAGGGGAGGGGTAGAGGTTGGCTGGAATGCATAGATAAGAAGGATATGAAGGACAGCTGGTCATGGGAGGAAGGAAGGGGAAGTAAGAGCAGAGGGATTTTTCACTCTCTAGGGAGCTCTGGTAGCATAGTGGCTAAGACACTTGCCTGCTAACCAGACGGCTGGCAGTTCAAACCCACCAGCCACTCCTCGGAAGGAAGGTTGGGCAATCCTACTTCCGTAGTGATACTCCCTTGGAAACCCAAGGAGGGGTCGCTATGAGTCGGGTTTGACTCGACGGCACATAACAACAACAACAACAGGTTTTTTGGGGATGAAGCTGGGTCCATCCTGTCTCAGATAGGGTCCCCGGGCTTACCTGGATCCCTGCCTCTGCTTCCTCTGTTCTTATGCCCCCCATCCCCAGCTTTCCTCTTCTTGCCCGCTGCTTGGTTGAGGTATGGCCTGGGTGACTGGCCTTACCTGGACCCCTGCCTCTTCATCCTCACTGTGTCCTAGTCCTGCTCTCCCCGTTTTTGTCTCTCCTTTCCCCAGCTTTCCCACTGAAAAGTGAAGGCCTTGGCCTGGGCTCCTGGCCTTTCCTGGATGCCTTCCTCTGCTTCCTCACTGTCCTGGTCCCATCCTCTAGCTTTTTCTCTGTTTTCCGCAGCTTTGGTTCCACTTGGGAGGGCTATGGCCTGAGCCTCTGGCCTTACCTGGATCCCTGCCTCTGCTTCCTTGCTCTGTCCTGGTCCCTCCCCAGCTTTTTCTCTGCTTTCCTGACACGTGGGAGGGGCATGACCTGGTACCCAAGACTTATCTGGATCCTTGCCTCCACTTCCTCGCTCTGTCCTGGTCCTCCCCTCTCCTCCGCTGGTTTTCTCTGTTTTCCCACCAATTGCAAGGGCCCTGGTCTGGGGCCTTGACCCTGCCCCTGCTTCCACTCTCTTTCCTGGTCTCCACCCCAGCTGTTTCACTGCCTTCCTTAGATTTCCTGCCTCTTGGGAGAGCCCTGGCTTGGGTCACCAGCCCTACCTTGATCTGCCTCTCTGCTTTCTTGTTCTGTCCTGGTGCCCCCCCAAAGCTTTTTCTCTGCTTTCTTGACACTTGGGAGGGGCATGGCCTTGGACCCCAGACTTATCTGGATCCTTGGCTCTGCTTCCTCGCTCTGTCCTGGTCCACCCCCGCCCCTGGTTTTCTCTGCTTTCCCTGGCTTTCAAACAGCTTGCAAGGGCCCTGGTCTGGGTTCCCCACTTTACATTGACCCTGCCCCTGCTTCCATTCTCTTTCCTGGTCTCCACCCTGGCTTTTTCACTGCTTTCCCGCCTCTTGGGTGGGCCCTGGCTTGGGTCCTCAGCCCTGCCTTGATCTTCGCCTCTGTCTCCTTGTTCTGTCCTGGTCCCCACCCCCCATCTTTTGCTCTGCTTTCCACGGCTTTCCCACCGTTTGAGAGGGCCATGGCCTGGGTCCCCGTCCTTACCTGGATCCCTGCCTCTACTTCTTTGATCTGTCCTGATCCCCGCCCCCTGGCTTTCTCTCTCCTTTGCTCAGATTTCCCTGGTCTTGTGAGGACCCTGTCCTGGGTCCATGGACTTACCTGGATCCCTGTCGCTGCATCCTCACTCTGTCCTTGTCCACCCACTGGCTTTTTCTCTGGTTTCCCGAGCTTTCCCACTGCATGGGAGGTTTGTGGCCTGGGTTCATGGCATTGCCTGGATCCATGCCTCAACTTCCTCATGCTGTCTGGATTCCCCCACACCCCCAGCTCTTTCTCTGCTTTCCCCAGCTCTCCCGCCACTTGAGAGGGTTTTGACCTGGGTCCCCTGCATTACCGGAATTCCTGCCTATGGTTTCTCGTTCCCACCCCTGGCTTTCATCTGCTTTCCTGCTGCTTGGCTGAGGCATGGCCTGGGTCCCTGGCCTTACCTGGATCCTTGTCTCTGCATCCTCACGCTCTCCTTGTCCACCCATTGGTTTTTCTCTGCTTTCCCCTGCTTTTGCCGCGCTTGGGAGCCCATGGTCTGAGTCCCTGGCCTTATCTGGATCCTTGCCTCTGCTTCCTCGCTCTTACTTGGTCCCCACCCCCAGCATTTTCTCTGGTTTCTCTGGCTTTCCTGCTGCTTGGGAGGGCCAAGGCCTGGGTGCCCGTCATTACCTGGATCCCTGTCCCTGCTTCCGCTTGAATTCCTGGTCCCCCTCTCAGCTTTTCTCTACTTTCCCCATCTTTCCCGCCTCTTGAGAGTTCATTGGCCTGGGTTCTCGGCCTTACCTGGATCCTTGCTCTCCTAACTTGCTCTTTCCTGGTTCCCCATACCCCAGCTTTTTCTCTGCCTTCTGTGGCTTTCCCACAGCTTAGGAGGCCCTTGGCCTGCGTTCCTGGCCATACTTTCATCCCTGCCTCTGCTTCCTCTCTCTGTCCTGTTCACCCCCCTGGCTTTTTCTCTGCTTTCCCTCTGCTTGAGAGGGCTGTGGCATGGGTTGCCCACTATACCGGGATCCCTACCTCTGCTTTCTCCATCTGTCCTTACCCCCTCATCATTTTCTCTTCTTACCCCTACGTTGGAGGGGCATGGCATGGAACCATGGCCTTTCCTGGATCCCTGCCTTTGCTTCCTCATTCGGCCCTGATTCACCCACCTCCTGGCTTTTTCTCTGCTTTCTTGACACTTGGGAGGGGC
>NW_006922404.1:67057-68368 GCF_000298275.1 Orycteropus afer afer
ATTACATGGATTCCTGCCTCTGCTTCCTCACTTTGTCCTGGTCCCCTACTCCCACCCATCATTTTCTCTGGTTTCCCTGTCACTTGGGTGGGCCATGGCTTGGGTCCCTGTCCTTACTTGGATCCCTGTCCCTACTTCCTTGCTCATTCTTTGTCGCACTCCTACCTTTTTCTCTGTTTTTCCCATCTTTCCCGCCTCTTGGAAGGTCCATGGCCTGGGTCCCTGGCCTCACCTGAATCCCTGCCTCTGCTTCCTCACTCTGTTCACTGCCCTGGCTTTTCATCTGCTTTCCCTGGCTTTCCTGCTGCTTGGGAGGACCATGGCCTGGGTCCCCAGCCTTACCTGGATCCTGCCCATGCTTCCTTAGGCATTCATGGTCCCCACTCCCCTGGCATTTTCTCTGCTTTCCCGCAACTTGGGAGGGTCTTGGCATTGATTCCCAGCACTGTCCCCACCTCTGCTTCCACTCTCTGTCCAGGTCCCCCCACCACCAGATTCTTATCTGCTTTCCCATCTGTTGGGAGGGCCTTGGCCTGCGTTCCCTGCCTTACCTGGATCCCTACCTCTGCTTACTCCATCTGTCATAGTCCAGTCCCTGGGTATCTCTCTGCTTTACCACTGCATGGGAGGGCCATGGCCTGGGTGCCCGGCCTTACCTGGATCCCTGCCTTTGCTTCCTTTCTGTGGTAGTTATGTTTGTGTGTCAACTTGGCTGGGCCTGGTTGAGTGGCTGGACAGCTGGTGGTAGTTATTGCCCATGATGAGACTGGCAATCAGCTCCATGGGGGGATCTACCACAAGCAGCTGAGCAGCTGCCTTTGGGAATGTGGTCTTCTTCCTGTATTTACTTTGTAATGGTCTCTAGCCTATGGCAAGCTTGGACCCTGCATGTAGCCGTGTCATTGCTCAGCAGCCTGCTATGCTTTGCTGACCTTGGGACTTACAATGGACTTAAGTTAATGGCCTGCCATGTGGTTTGGTAATATCGGGACTGTGCCTTTTGACTTGTCAACCTAGGGACATCTCAGCCTCAACAGCCAGCATATGTCTGAGTGAAGAAAAGCCTCAAGCTCCAGTGGGCTGGGAGCGGGAGGCAGAGCTGGACCCCAAGGTTGAGGGGCTTTTATGCAGCCCCTAAAGCCTGGCACTTTGAATTTGGACTTAACCCTCCAAATTGTAAGAATAAACTCTTGTTTGTTAAGGCCATCCCATTTGTGGTATGTTTCTTATCAGAGCGGCACTAGGTAACCAGAACACTCTCTCTGTTCTGGTCCCCTCCCCTGGCTTTTTCTCTACTTTGCCCTGATTTTC
>NW_006922404.1:68473-69027 GCF_000298275.1 Orycteropus afer afer
TCTGGCCTGGTCCCCCTCCTGGCTTTTTCTCTGCTTTCCTCATCTTTCCCACCTCCAGGGAGGGCCATGTCTGAGACCCCAGCCCTACCTTGATTCCAGCCTTTGCTTCCTCAGTCTGTCCTTGTCCCTCCCACCCGTTTTCTCTTATTTCCCCGGCTTTCCCGCCACTTGGGAGGGCCGTGTCATGTGTCCATAGCTTTAACTGTATCTCTTCTTTTGTTTCCTCCCTCTGTGCTGGTCCTCCTTGACTTTTTTTTTCTGTTTTTCTGCCACTTGGGAGGGCCATGGCCTGGGTCCGTGGTCTTACTTGGATCCCTGCCTCTGCTTCTTTGCTCAGTCCTGGTCCCATCCCTGACTTCTTCTCTACTTTTCCCAGTTTTCAGCCACTTCAGAGGGGTGTGGCCTGGGACTCAGGACTTACTAGGATCCCTGCTCTGCTTCCTAGCTCTGTCTTGATGCCCCTCACTCCGGGTTTTCTTCTGCTTTCCCGCCACTTGTGAGGACTGTGCCCTGGGTCCATGGCCTTACCTGTATCCTTGTCTCTGCATCCTCAT
>NW_006922404.1:69467-71515 GCF_000298275.1 Orycteropus afer afer
GGGAAGGCCCTGGCTTGGGTCCCCAGGCCTACCTTGATCCATGCTTCTGCTTCCTTCTTCTGTCCTGGTCCCCACACCCCAGCTTTTTCTCTGCTTCCCCCAGCTTTCCCTCCACTTCAGAGGGCCGTGGCCTGGGTCCCTGGCCTTATCTGGATCCCTGCCTCTGGTTCTTCTCTGTGTTCTGGTCCCTGCCCCTGGCTTTCATCTTCTTTCCCACAGCTTGTTTGAGGCGTGGCCTGGGTCCCCAGCCTTACCTGGATCCCTGCCTCTGCATCCTTTCTGTGTCCTAGTCCTCCTCCCCCAGTTTTTTTCTCTGTTTTCCCAAGGTTTCTCACTGCCTGTGAAGGCCTTGACCTTGGCTCCTGGCCTTTTCTGAATGCCTACCTGTGGTTCCTCACTATCCTGTTCCAATCCCCTGGCTTTTTCTCTGCTTTCCCTGGCTTTACCTCCACTTGGGAGGGCTGTGGCCTGGGTCCCTGGCCTTACCTGGATCCCTGCTTCCATGCTCTATCCTGCCCCTCCCCCCGGCTTTTCTCTGCTTTCCCTGGCTTTCCCACCACTTGGGAGGGCTCCGTCTGGGTTCCCCACCATACTTTGACCCTGCCCTGCTTCCACTCTCTTTCCTGTCTCCACCCCCAGCTTTTCCACTGCTTTTCCCAGCTTTCCTGCCTCTTGGGAGGGCCCTGGCTTTGGTCCACAGCATACCTTGATCCACACCTCTGCTTCCTTGCTCTGTCCTGATCCCCCCTTCACCCAGTATTTTCTCTGCTTTCCCCGGCTTTCCCACCACTTGAGAGGTCTGTGGCCTGCGTCCCTGGTCTTGCCTGGATCCCTGCCTCTACATTCTCACTACCCTTATCCCATGCCCTGGCTTTTTCTCTGTTTCCCCCTGCTTTGCCTCCACTTGGGAAGGCTATTGCCTGGGTCCCCAGCCTTAAGGGATCCCTGCCTCTGCTTCCTTGCTCTGTCCTTGTCCCTCCCCGCCTTTTCTCTGCTTTCCTGCCACTTGGGAAGGGCATGGCCTGGGACCCCAGACTTATCCGGATCCTTGCCTCTGCTTCCTCGCTCTTGGTCTCCCCAGCTGGTTTTTCTCTGCTTTCCCACCACTTGTGAGGGCCCTGGTCTGGGTTCCCCACCTTACCTGGATCACTGACCCTGCTTCCTTGCTTTGTCCTTGTCCACCCCCTCCCGGCTTTTTCTCTGTTTTCCACGCTTTCCCACCTCTTAGCAGGATCCTGCCGTGAGTACCTGGCCTTACCTAGATCCCTGCCTCTATTTCCTTGCTCTGTCCTGATCCTCCAACCCTGGCTTTTTCTCTTCCTTTCCTGGATTTCCCACCACTTGGGGGGGCCGTGGCCTGGATCTGCAAACTTACCTGGATCCCTGCCTCCACTTCCTTGCTTTGCCTGATCCTTGCCCCCCTGGATTTCTCTCTGCTTTACCCAGCTCTCTCGGTGCTTGTGAGAGCCATGCCCTGGGTCCATGGTCTTACCTGGATCCCTGTCTCTGCATCCTCACTCTGTCCTGGTCCACCCACTGGCTTTTTCTCTGCTTTCACCAGCTTTCCTCTCGCTTGGGAGGTCTGTGGCCTGGGTTCTCGGCCTTACCTGGATCCCTGCCCTTGCTTCCTTGCTCATTCCTGGTCCCCCTCCTGGATGTTTCTCTGCTTTCCCCATCTTTCCTGCCTCTTTGGAGGTCCATGACCTGGGTTCCTGGCCTTACCTGGGTCCCTAGTTCTGCTTCCTCTCTCTGTCCTGGTTTTCCCCCACCCACAGCTCTTTCTCTGCTTTTCTTGGCTTTCCCACTGCTTAGGAGGGCCGACGCATGGGTCCCCGTCCTTACCTGGATCCTTGCCTCTGCTTCCTTGCTTTATCCTGTTCACCCCCCTGGCTTTTTGTCTGCTTTCCTTGTCTTTCCCGCCGCTTGGGAGGGCTGTCGCCTGGGTCGCCAGCTTTACCTGGATCCATGCCTCTGCTTTTTCCCTCTGTCTTACCGCCTCATCTTTTTCTCTGCTTTCCTGCTGCTTGGGAGGGGTGTGGTGTTGGACC
>NW_006922404.1:71618-74917 GCF_000298275.1 Orycteropus afer afer
TTGGGAAAGCCCTGTACTGGGTCCCCGGCATTACATGGATCTCTGCCTCTGCTTTTTCGCTTTGTCCTGGTCCCGCCCTCCTGGCTTTTTCTCTGCTTTCCCCGCCTACTCGTCACTAGCAAGTGCCCTGGCCTGGGTCCCAGCCTTACCTAGATCCCTGAGTCTGCTTCCTCCATCTGTCCTAATCTACCCTCTGGCTTTTTCTCTGCTTTATCACCACATGGGAAGACCATGACCTGATTATTTGGCCTTCCCTGGATCTCTGCCTCTGCTTCCTTGCTCTGTCCTGGGGTCCCCCTATGGCTTTTTCTCTGCTTTCCCACCAATAGGGAAGGGAATGGCCTGGGATCCAGGCCTTTCTTGGATCCCTGCCTCTGCTTTCTCACTCTGTCTTGGTCACTTCCCTGGCTTTTTGTCTGCTTTCCTGCCAGTTGGAAGCACTGCTGCCTGGGTTCCCATCCTTACCTAAATCCCAACCTCTGCTTCATCACTCTGTCCTGGTCCTCCCCTGGCTTTTCCACTGCTTTCCCACCGCTTGGGAGGGCCCTGGTCTGCATCCCCTGTCTTACTTGGATCCCTGCCTCTGCTTCCTCCATCTGTCCTGGTCCCCCACCACACTCTTCTTCTCTGCTTGCCCTCAGATTAGCAGAGGTGTGCCCTGGGATTCTGTTCTTACCTGGATCCATGCCTCTGCTTCCTCTCTCTGTCCTGTTCAACCTCTCCTGGCATTTTCTGTGCTTTCCCTGGCTTTCCTGCCATTTCAGAGGGCCATGGCCTTGGTCTCCATCATTACCTGGATCACTGCCCATGGTTCCTTGCTCATTCCTGGTCTGCCTCCCAGCATTTTCTTGCCTTTCCCCATCTTTTCCCCCAGCCCTACCTTGATTGCTGCCTCTGCTTCCTAACTCTGTCCTTGTCCCTCCCCTTGGTGTTTCTTTACTTTCCCCCAGATTTCAGGCCACTTGGCCTGGCCATGGCCTATGTCCCTGGCCTTACCTGGATCCCTGACTCTGGTTCCTCGCTCTGGCCTGATCCCACCCTAGGCTTTTTCTCTGCTTTTCCCAGCTTTACCGCTGCTTCAGACAGGTGTGGCCTGGGACCCTGGCCTTACCTGGATCCTTAACTCCGCTTCCTTGCTGTGTCCTGGTCCCCCACCCTGGCATCTTCTCTGCTTTCCCTGGCTTTCCAGCCACTTGGGAGGTCCATGGCCTGGGTCCCAGGCCTTACCTGGATCCCTGTCTCTGCTTCTTTGCTCTGTCCCAGTCCCATCCCTGGCTTTCTCTCTGCTTTTCCCGGATTTTACACCACTTCAGAGGGGTGTGACCTGGGATTCCTGCCTTACCTGGATCCCTGACTCTGCTTCCTTGCTCTGCCCTGGTCCCCCCCAGCCCCGGCTTTTTTTCTGCTTTCCCCATCTTTCACACTGCTTGCGAGGGCCCTAGCCTGGTTGCCTGGCCTTACCTTGATCCCTGTCTCTCCTTCATCTCTCTTTCCTGATCTCCCATCCCAGCTTCTTCTCTGCTTTCCTGCCTCTCGGGAGGGCCGTGGCAAGGGTCCCCAGCCCTACCTTGATCCCTGCATCTGCTTCCTTGTTCTGTCCTGGTCCCCACCCATCCAGCTTTTTCTCTGCTTTTGCCAGCTTTCCCGCCAGTTGAGAGGGCCGTGGCCTTGACACCAGAGTCGCCGATACAAATGCCAGCACTGAGCAGGATGATGCAAAGATGCAAAGGAAGAACTTTATTGTACCAGTACTTGGGCTCAGTGGATTTGCATCGAGACTGAGCCCCAAACAAAGGCCACATATGGTTTTTATGGGGCTCTTTTTCCGGGCTCTTTGGGACAAAACGGTGGTTGGTTATTTTCAAGGACATAAGCCAGCAGTGTTACAGAAGCAGGAAAAAAAAATGTCATGCAAGGAAGAAACAGGGAGATACAAGGGGGTATAAGTTGGCTGGAATGCATCGATAAGAAGGATATCAATGACAGCTGGTCACGGGAGGAAAGAAGGGGAAGTATGGGCAGAGGGATTTTTCACTCTCTAGGTTTGGGATGAAGCTAGGCCCATCCTGCCTCAGCCTGTGTCCCTGGGCTTACCTAGATCCCTGTCTCTGCTTTCTCACTCAGTTCTTGTGCCCACCCCCTGGCTTTCTTCTGCTTTCCCGCTGTTTGGTTGAGGTGTGGCCTGGGTCCCCAGCCTTACCTGGATCCCTGCCTCTGCATCCTCACTGTGTCCTAGTCCTCCTCCCCCCATATTTTCTCTGCTTTCCCCAGCTTTCCCACTGCCTGTGGCTCCTGGCCTTTTCTGGATGCCTACCTGTGTTTCCTCGCTGTCCTGGTCCCATCCCCTTGCTTTTTCTCTGCTTTCCCCGGTTTTGCCTCCACTTGGTAGGGCTATGGCCTGGGTCCCTGGCCTTACTTGGATCCATGCCTCTCCTTCTATGCTCTATCCTGGTCCCTTCCCGGCTTTTTCTCTGCTTTCCTGCCACTTGCAAGGGGTATTGCCTGGACCCCAGACTTATCTGGATCCTTGCCTTCACTTCCTCACTGTGTCCTGGTCACCCCAGCTAGTTTTTCTCTGCTTTCCCACCATGTCCAAGGGCCCTGGTCTGGGTTCCCACTTTACCTGGATCCCTGCCCCTGCTTCCTTGCTTTGTCCTTGTCCAACCCCTCCCGGCTTTTTCTCTGCTTTTGCTGACTTTCCCGCCTCTTAGGAGGACCCTGGCCTTGGTCCCCAGTCTTACCTGGATCCCTGCCTCTGTTTCCTTTCTCTGTCCTGATCCTCCAACCCTGGATTTTTTTCTCTTTTTTTTCCTGGATTTCCTGTCACTTGTGAGGGCCATGGCCTGGGTCCACAACCTTACCTGGATCCCTGCATCTACTTCCTTGCTTTGTCCTGGATTTCTCTCTGCTTTGCCATCTTTCCTGGCTCTTGTTAGGGCCGTGCCCTGGGAGGGCTGACGCATGGGTCCCCGGCCTTACATGTATCCCTGTCTCTGCTTCCTCGCTCTGTCCTGTTCACCCCCCTTGGGTTTTTTTCTGCTTTCCCTGTCTTTCCCACTGCTTAGGAGGGTTGTGGCCTGGGTCTCCAGCTTTACCTGGATCCCTGCTTCTGCTTTGTCCATCTGTCTTTACCACCTCATCATTTTCTCTGCTTTCCTGCTACTTTGGAGGGGCGTGGCATGGAACCTCAACCTTACCTGGATCCATGCCTTTGCTTCCTCTTTTAGCCCTGATCCACCACCCCTTGGCTTTTTCTCTGCTTTCCTGTGCTTTCTGCCTCTTGGGAGGGCCCTGGAATG
>NW_006922404.1:75387-83375 GCF_000298275.1 Orycteropus afer afer
GCCTAGATCCCTGTCATTACTTGGATCTCTGTCCCTGCTTTCTTGCTCATTCTTGTTCCACCTCCCAGCTTTTTCTCTCCTTTCCCCATTTTTCCCTCCTCTTGGATGGTATGTGGCCTCCATCCCCAGGCCTACCCTTATCTGCCTATGCTTCCTCACTCTGTCCTTGTCCCTCTCCCTGCTTTTTTTCTACTTTCCCCAGATATCGGGCCACTTAGGCTGGCCATTGACTGTATCCCCAGCCTTACCTGGATCCCTGACTCTAGTTCCTCACTCTTTCCTGGTCCCCACCGGCCCTGGCTTTTTCTCTGTTTTCCCCACCTTTCCCACCGCTTGCGAGGACCCTGGCCTGGTTCCCCAGCCTTAGCTTGATCACTGCCCCTGTTTCCTCTCTCTTTCCTGATCTCCAACCCTGGCTTTTTCTCTGCTTTCCCACCTCTTGGGAGGGCTGTGGCATGGGTCCCCAGCCCTACCTTGATCCCCGCCTCTGCTTCTTTGCTCTGTCCTGGTCCCCACCCATCCAGCTTTTTTGCTGCTTTCCTCAGCTTTCCCACCAATTGAGAGGGCCATTGCCTTGACACCAGAGCTGCCAAGAAAAATGCCAATGCTGAGCAGGATGATGAAAAGGAAGGACTTTATTGCACCAGTATTTGGGCTCAGTGGATTGTCATCCAGGGACTGAGCCCTGAACAAAGGACACATATGGTTTTTATGGGGTTCTTCTTTCGGGGTCTTTGGGATAAAAGGGTGGTTGGTTATTTTCAAGGACACAAGCCAACCATGTTACAGAAGCAGAAGAAAAAAAAAAACCTCATGCAGAGAAGAAGCAGGGAGATGGTAAGTGTATAGGTTGGCTGGAATGCATAGATAAGAAGGATATCGAGGATGGCTGGTCATGGGAGAAAGGAAAGGCAAGTACAGGCAGAGGAATTTTTCAAACTCTAGGTTTTGTTGGGATGTAGCTGCGTCCATACTGCCTCAACCTGCCTCATCATTCCCCCCTTTGAGACTCCTTCATATTGTTTAAAATGTCAAGGAGTCTCACTTTCCTCCTGGTTGTATGTTCCAGGTTCTAATTCAATGGTTTGTTTCTTCATCATCATAGGCATTGATTGAACGTGTCAGCTCCTGATACCCTTGCTTATGTAGTATTTTCCTTTTGAATGCTTGATATGCTTGATTTGTTACTAGAGTCTAAATCCCTGGTACAAGTAAGGGCACCAAACATGGACATACTGAAATTATAATTATTAAAGGCCCCAGGAGGGGCACCAGCCATATTGCCCAGGAGGATAAATTGCTCCAAATTCCCCAATCCATGAGTTCAGATTTTCTTTTGTTAATTCTTTCCTTTAATTCCTTAACTTTATTATTGATGACACCAGACTGATTTACATAATAGTAACATTCCTCCCCTAAGAATATACAAGTTCCTCCTTTTTCTGCTGTAAGAAGATCTAAGGCTCATCTATTCTGGAGTACTACTGAGGCTAGTGATTTCAGTTGGGATTTCAAAATTATTAATGAGCCTGCCACCCAATCCAGATCCTCATTTAGTTCTTGTGATAGTTTATGGTGAAAATTAGTGACTGAACTGATTCCTCCTATCACCTTCCCTATTCCTGCTGCTATCTGAGTACCTATGAGTACAGGTAATATTGCAGCCTGCTTTCTCTTTTTGTGCGAGGAAAGGCAGCCAGTGTTTGACGTATCTCTGCATCAGTAAGAATGTGGTTATTTGGAACTATAAAAGCATAAATACAATTCCATGTCTACTCAGATTCTAAACAGCGGTAAGCAGAGGTTCCACAGAGGAGAAAGGCTCCTGGGGGAAAGGGGAACACATTGGTTTCCCCCTATGCTGTTATATTGCTGCATCATTAGAAGGGAATGTGACCTACTGTAATGTTTCCTGATGTGCTATTGTGGCAGGTTAGATTATATTTTTCATTGAATGGAATGTTTAGGGCAATGGGCCCAATGAGTTCAATCTGATTGATAGAGTTCCCTAAATCATAGTAAACCAGTACAGGGACAGCAATATATGCTTCTTGACGAAGTAGGAGGCATAACCAACATGATTAACTGTTGGTGTAGTTATTTAGACCCCAGTAGGTGGTATTCAAGGTATGAATAAGTCTAGTATTTGTGTCTATTGGTTGGAAAAGGGATTTAAGTATAGATGGATTTTGTCTTCGATATGTGGGAAGAGTCAGATTTTTGACCACCTGAAAGACTTTCTGGAGTTGGTCCTTTTGTATATTTTACCATGCTCAATTGGCTACCCTTCCCCCATTGGTCATTCACATCTGGGTCTGCTGTGTCCAGCAGACAACTTTATTACACATGGAACTACATGAGCTTTGACTGGGAGAGTAACAGCCTGGTGGCATGAGTGTAGTAGTCCAGAATTTGTGGCCACCTTGGGTGCAGATAGTGGATGTACGCCCTCGATAACAAGAAGAGTGTAGAAATGTCAGGAACCCATTTTGCCTACACTGGCTGGGACATTGCTGGCCAGAGGCTAACTGCAGCTGAGTAATGGTGAAAATGAACATCAGAGTAAGCATTCTACACTCAGTAACAGTCCTATGGTTAGAGTAAAGGTTAGACTTAAACTAATTCTTTCGGAGGAGGTCCACTGAACTGGAGCTACCACTGTGAGTCCAATGGCCAATGCTAGGACCAAGGGACCAAACAAACACAAAAATGCAAATGAGCAAGTATGATTTATAGCTAATTGCACCATTAGTGATCCTTAAATTTTGGCTGTGCATAGACCAATCAGCTTCTGGAAGTGACTGGAGCAGGGTATTGATGATCTTCAAGCTTTAGCCATGCATAGACTGGTCAGCCCACAGAGTGACTAGAGTAAGGCACTGCAGGTCTTTGGTTCTCACATAGTAGAGTCACTTTCAGTGGGTTCTGGGAATGGTTTTCAATTTGCCAAAAATTGGCAGAGTCCTCAGGTGCAGCTCTTTTAATCCTGGAGTGGCGAATCCACAGAGTATTGCCTTCAACCTTAACTGCTGTGGGGGTAGTTAAAGTGACAGTAAGTGGTCCTTTCCATTTGGACTTGAGAGGGGTTAATTCCCAGTCCTTCATCCAAACCTGATCCCCGGGGTGGAATAGATGTACTGGGGAGAAAAGGCTTATAGGGAGCCTTTCCGTTACCCATTTAGATATCTGTGCTGACACTATACCCAATGCTTTTAATTGATTGCTAACTTCTGTTTCTCCCCTTTCCCTGGGTGTTCCAGGCATGGAATGAAGTAGAGGTGGGGGCCAGGCATAAAGGATTTCATATGGGGAATATCCTGTACTTTTTTGTGGGGAACACCTGATTTTCAGTAGCACCATAGGAAGGGATTGTGGCCAGGTTAAATGTGCTTCTTGGCAGAGTTTACTGAGTCCAGTCTTTATAGTCCTGTTCATGTGTTCTACTTTGCCTGAGCTCTGAGGCCTATAAGCAGTATGTAGTTTCCAATTTATGTCCAAAGCCTGAGCTGTCTCCTGCACCACATCTTCTATGAATGCTGGCCCATTCTCTGAACCTACCTACAAGGGAAGTCCATATCTCGGGATGCTCTCCTGTAACAGGGCCCATGATACTTTGCTGGTCTTCTCTGACTGAGTTGGAAAGGCTTCCACCCAATAGGTGCACACCATTACCAGGAGATAGTGGTAGCCTCCACTCTTGGGAAGTTCAGTGAAATCTACAATCAGATTCTCAAACGGTGCGACTCCTACAGATTGGATGCCAGGAGGTAGTGAAGGACCTTGCCAAGGATTGTTTTTTGCAACAAGTTATACATCACTAGCTGATTCCTTTTCCAAGTGTTGCAAGCCACGGAATGTAGAAATACCTTCCCAACAGTTGTTCCATGGCTTCCCGGCCTAAATGAGCAACTGAGTGGAAGTTGTTGATCAGAGATGGGGCCAAGAGTCCAGGAATCACTATCTTACCGTCAGGCAGTGCTGCCAACCAGTCTTATCTTGTTTGGCCCTTTCTTGCTGTAACCACTACTTTTCTCCTTGTGAATATGTTGGTTGTACTTCTGGCATACAAGGGAGGAGGGGTGTGACTCTTCTGGTTTCCAGTGGCTCCCTGGCTGCCATTTTTGCTTCTCGGTCAGCTTTTTTATTTCCTTGGGCTTCTTGGGTATTTTTCCTCTGATGTCCCTTGCAGTGTATTACTGCCACCTGAAGGGGCTCCCACACTGCTTCCAGTAAATAGAGGATCTCAGCTTGGTGCTTTATTGATTTTTCTCCTGAAATTCAGCAACCCTCTTTCTTTATACATTGGCCCCATGGACCTGCAGTGTCAAAAAGACATATTTTGAATCCCTATACACATTGGCTTTCTTTCCCCTGCTCCTTCTTAGGGCCCTTATTAAGGCTATTAATTCTACTTTCTCAGCTGACATTCCTCTGGGGTGTGGTCCTGCTTCTATGACTTCCTCTAAGGTGACTACCACATAGCTGGCATGACACACCCCCTCTGAGTCTATAAAGCTGCTTCCATCTGTAAATAGCTCCATCTCTGGATTGGGGAGTGGTTGGTCCTAAAGACCCAGACAGCTGGAATATACATTTTCCACGACTTCAACACAATCGTACGTGGGGGCTCCATCAGCAACAGGAAGTAGTGTGGCTTGATTCAGTGTTTTTACCGCCCCCACTACTATCCAGGGGTTCACCCACAATAGACCATGGTATTTTGTGAGCCTGGAGTTGGTCAGCCAATGATGTCCTTTGGTATTCATTAATACCACCACCGAGTGGGGGACACGGACTGTTAGATTCTGTCCCAGAGTGAGCTTGTTAGCTTCTTGTACGAAGAGAGCGGTGGCAGCCAGCACTCACAAACATGGAGGCCATCTGTTTGTTACTCCATCTAACTGTTTAGACAGGTATGCAACAGGTCTGGGCCAGGACCATATGGTCTGTACTAGAACTCCCACTGCTGTTTTCTTTTTCTCTGTTACATACAGGATGAAAGGCTGAGAAATGTTTGATAGTCCCAGGGCAGGAGCGGTCTGGAGTTCTGTTTTTAATTGTTGGAAAGCTGCTTGTAGCTCAGGTCCCCACCGCAATGGGTCCTTTTATCCCCAGTTTGTCGCTGCATAGAGGGGGTGTGCTGTGATGGTGAAGTTTGATAGCCACAGCTGACAGAACCTTAGGACGAGGGCCCTAGTCTGGGTTCCCCACCTTACGTGGATCCCTGTCCCTGCTTCCTCACTTTCTCCTTGTTCTCTCTCTCCTGGAGTTTTCACAGCTTTCCCTGGCTTCCTGCCTCTTGGGAGGACAATGGCTGGGTCCGTGGCCTTACCTGAATCCCTGCCTCTGCTTCCTCACTCTGTCCTTGTCCCCCTCATGGCTTTTTCTCTGCTTTCCCTGTCTTTCCCACCTCCTGAGTCCCTGTGTCCTGAGTCCCCAGCCCTGCCTTGATCCATCCCTCTGCTTTCTCACTCTGTCCTTGTCCCCCTGATAGCATTTTCTCTTGTTTCCCCAGCTTTCCCGCCACTTGGGAGGGCTGTGTCCTGTGTCCATGGCCTTACCTGTATCTCTGCTTCTGCTTCCTCGCTCTGTCCTTGTTCCTCTGTGGCTTTTTCTCTGCTTTCCTGCCACTTGGAAGGGCTGTGTCCTGGGTCCCTGATCTTACCTGGATCGCTGCCTCTGCTTCTTCGTTCTGTCCTGGCCCCACCCATGGCTTTTTCCCTGCTTTTCCCGGCTTTCCTGACACTTCAGAGTGTTGTGGCCTGAGACCCAGGCCTTACACGGATCCCTGCCTCTATTTGCTTGCTCTGTCCTGTTCCTCTCCCACTGGCCTTTTCTTTTCCTGGATTTCCCCCCACTTGCAAGGGTCATGGCCTAGGTCTAGGGCCTTACCTGGATCCCTGCCTCTGCCTCCTCCCTCTGTGCTGGTCTCCCCCCCTGGCTTTCTCCTCTGCTTTCTCTGGCTTTCCTGCCACTCGTGACAGCCGTACCCTGGGTCCATGGCCTTACCTAGATCCCTGTCTCTGCATCCTCACTCTGCTCTTGTCCACCCCCTGGCTTTATCAATGCTTTCCTCAGCTTTTCTGCCACTTAGGAGGGCCGTGGCCTGGGTCCCCGGCCTGACCTGGATCCCTGCCTCTATTTCTTCTCTCTCTTCTCATTCCCCACCCCAACCCCGTCTTTTTCTCTGCTTTCCCCACCTTTCCCGCCTCTTGGGAAGGCCCTCACTTGGGTCCCCAGCCCTACCTTGATCCTCGCCTCTGCTTCCTTGCTCTGTCCTGGTCCCTCCCTACTAAGCTTTTTCTCTGCTTTCCCTGGGTTTCCCACTGCTAGTGATGGCGGTGGTCTGGGTTCCTCATCTTACCTGGATCCCTGTCCCTGCTTCCTTGCTTTGTCCTTGTGCACCCCCTTACGGCTTTTTCTCTGCTTTCCCTGGCATTCACGCCTCTTGGGAGGACTGTGGCCTGGGTCCCCCACCTTACCTGGATCCCTGCCTCTATTTCCTTGCTCTGTCCTCATCCTCCACACCCCCCCCCCCGGCTTTTTCTCTTCTTTTCCTGGATTTCCCACCACATGCGAGGGCCGTGGCCTGGGTCTGCTGCCTTACCTGGATCGCTGGTTCTACTTCCTTGCTCTGTCCTGATCCCCCAACCCCCAGCTTTCTCTCTGCTTTCCACAGCGTTCCCGCCACTTGTGAGAGCTGTGCCCTGAGTCCCCGGCCTTACCTGATTCCCTGCCTCTGCTTCCTCTCTCTGTCCTTGTCCCCCTCATGGCTTTTTCTCTGCTTTCCCCATCTTTCCCGCCTCCTGAGTTGGTGTGTCCTGAGTCCCCAGCCCTACCTTGATTCTTCCCTCTGCTTTCTCACTCTGTCCTTGTCCCCGTGACAACGTTTTCTCTTGTTTCCCCAGCTTTCCCGCCACTTGGGAGGGCTGTGGCCTGTGTCCATGGCCTTACCTGTATCTCTGCTTCTGCTTCCTCGCTCTGTCCTTGTTCCTCCGTGGCTTTTTCTCTGCTTTCCTGCCACTTGGAAGGGCTGTGTCCTGGGTCCCTGGACTTACCTGGATCGCTGCCTCTGCTTCTTCGTTCTGTCCTGGTCCCACCCATGGCTTTTTCCCTGCTTTTCCTGGCTTTCCTGACACTTCAGAGGGTTGTGGCCTGAGAACCAGGCCTTACCCAGATCCCTGCCTCTATTTGCTTGCTCTGTCCTGTTTCTCTCCCACTGGCCTTTTCTTTTCCTGGATTTCCCCCCACTTATGAGGGCCATGGCCTGGGTCTAGGGCCTTACCTGGATCCCTGCCTCTACTTCTTTGCCCTGTCCTGATCCCCCACCCCCCGTCATTCTCTTTTCTTTCCCCAGATTACCCCCCACTTGTAAGGGCCATGCCCTGTGTCCATGGCCTTACTGGGATCCCTGTCTCTGCATCCTCACTCTGTTCTTGTTCACCCCTTGGCTTTCTTTCTGCTTTCCCCAGCTTCACACTACTTGGGAGGGCTGTAGCCAGGTCCCTGGCCTTAAGTTGATCCCTGCCTCTGCTTCCTTGCTCTGTCCTGGTTCCCCAACCCCCAGCCTTTTTTCTATGGTTTCCCTGGCTTTCCTGCTGCCTGAGAGGGCCCTGGCCTGTGTCCCCTTCCTTACCTGGATCTTTGCCCCTGCTTCCTTGCTCATTCCTGGTCCTCCTCCCGGCGTTTTCTCTGGTTTCCCCATCTTTCCTGCCCCTTGGGAAGTCTGAGGCTAGGGTTCTCGGCCTTACCTGTATCCCTGTATCTGCTTCCTCACTTTGTCCTGGCTTTCCCCAACCCCAACTCTTTCTCTGCTTTCCCAGGATTTCCCACTGTTTTGGAGGGCGGACGGTTAGGTTCCCAGCCTTACATGGATCCCTGCCTCTGCTTCCTTGCTCTGTCATGTTCACCCACCTGGCTTTTTCTTTGCCTTCTCTGGCTTTCCCATCTGTGTTAGATTGGGTTCTCTAGAGAAACACACACACACA